>NW_020618937.1:0-93499 GCF_003573695.1 Papaver somniferum | reverse complement strand
AAACAATTTCTAGAGTTCCAGGTGACATCTATTAATCTTTAATTTTAGAGGACTATGAGTTATTGATAAGAAGGCTACTATGAAACTAAGCATTCACCTATACTTCTGTGTATTCTTTTGAACCATCCTCTTAAATGTAGCAGCTTTTGTATATTATTAAATGTTTTAAACAGTTTCTAGCGTTCCAGGTGACATCTATTAATTCTTTAACTTTAGAGGACTATGAGTTATTGATAACAAGCCTACTATAATCTTAAGCATTCACCTATACTTCTGTGTATTCTTTTGAACCATCCTCTTAAATGTACCAGTTTTTGTATATTATTAAATGCTATAAACAGTTTCTAGCGTTCCATGTGACATCTATTAATTCTTTAATTTTAGAGGTCTATGAGTTTTTGATAACAACCCTACTATGAAACTAAGCATTCACCTATACTTCTGTGTATTCTTTTGAACCATCCTCTTAAATGTACAAGTTTTTGTATATTATCAGATTTTTTAAACAGTTTCTAGCATTCCAGGTGACATCTATTTATTTTTTAACTTTAGAGGACTATGAGTTATTAATATCAAGCCTACTATGAAACTAAGCATTCACCAATTCTTCTGTGTACTCTTCTAAACCGTCCTCTTAAATGTGCCAGTTTCTGTATATTATTAAATGCTTTAAACAATTTCTAGCGTTCCGGGTGACATCTATTAATTCTTTAACTTTAGAGGACTTTGAGTTATTGATATCAAGCCTACTATGAAACTAAGCATTCACCTATATTTCTGTGTACTCTTTTGAACCGTCCTCTTAAATGTACAAGTTTTTGTATATTATTAGATATTTTAAACAGTTTCTAGCGTTCCAGGTGACATCTATTAATTTTTTAACTTTAGAGGACTATGAGTTATTGATAACAACCCTACTATGAAACTAAGCATTCACCTATACTTATGTGTATTCTTTTGAACCATCCTCTTAAATGTACAAGTTTTTGTATATTATTAGATGTTTTAAACAGTTTCTAGCATTCCAGGTGACATCCATTAATTCTTTAACTTTAGAGGACTATGAGTTATTGATAACAACCCTACTATGAAACTAAGCATTCACCTATACCTATGTGTATTCTTTTGAACCATCCTCTTAAATGTACCAGTTTTTGTATATTATTAGATGTTTTAAACAGTTTTTAGCGTTCCATTTCACATCTATTAATTCTTTAACTTTAGAGGACTACGAGTTATTGATAACAAGCCTACTATGAAACTAAGCATCCACCTATACTTCTATGTATTCTTTTGAACCATCCTCTTCAATATACCAGTTTTTGTATATTATTTGATGTTTTAAACAGTTTCTAGCGTTCCAGGTGATATCTATTAATTCTTTAATTTTAGAGGACTCTGAGTTAATGATAACCAGCCTACTATGAAACTAAGCATTCACCTATACCTATGTGTATTCTTTTGAACCATCCTCTTAAATGTACCAGTTTTTGTATATTATTAGATGTTTTAAACAGTTTTTAGCGTTCCAGGTGACATCTATTAATTCTTTAACTTTAGAGGACTATGAGTTATTGATAACAACCCTACTATGAAACTAAGCATTCACCTATACTTATGTGTATTCTTTTGAACCATCCTCTTAAATGTACAAGTTTTTGTATATTATTAGATGTTTTAAACAGTTTCTAGCGTTCCAGGTGAAATCTATTAATTCTTTAACTTTAGAGGACTATGAGTTATTGATAACAAGCCTACAATGAAACTAAGCATTCACCTATACTTAAGTGTAGTTTTTTGAACCATCCTCTTAAATGTACCAGTTTTTGTATATTATTAAATGTTTAAACAGTTTCTAGCATTCCAGTTGACATCTATTAATTCTTTAATTTTAGAGGACTATGAGTTATCGATAACAAGACTACTATGAAACTAAGCATTCACCTATACTTCTGTGTATTCTATTGAACCATCCTCTTAAATGTACAAGTTTTTGTATATTATTAGATATTTTAAACAGTTTCTAGATTTCCAGATGACATCTATTAATCTTTAATTTTAGAGGACTATGAGTTATTGATAACAAGCCTAATATGAAACTAAGCATTCACCTATACTTATGTGTATTCTTTTGAACCATCCTCTTAAATGTACAAGATTTTGTATATTATTAGATGTTTTAAACAGTTTCTAGCGTTCCAGGTGAAATCTATTAATTCTTTAACTTTAGAGGACTATGAGTTATTGATAACAAGCCTACAATGAAACTAAGCATTCACCTATACTTATGTGTAGTTTTTTGAACCATCCTCTTAAATGTACCAGTTTTTGTATATTATTAAATGTTTAAACAGTTTCTAGAATTCCAGTTGACATCTATTAATTCTTTAATTTTAGAGGACTATGAGTTATTGATAACAATCCTACTATGAAACTAAGCATTCTCCTATAATTATGTGTATTCTTTTGAACCATCCTCTTAAATGTACCAGTTTTTGCATATAATTAGACGTTTTAAACAGTTTCTATCGTTCCAAGTGATATCTATGAATTCTTTAATTTTAGAGGACTATGAGTTACTGATAACAAGCCTACTATGAAACAAAGCATTCACCTATACTTCTGTGTATTCTTTTGAACCGTCCTCTTAAATATACCAGTTTTTGTATATTATTAAATGCTTTAAACATTTTCTAGCGTTCCAGGTGATATCTATTAATTCTTTAATTTTAGAGGATTATGAGTTATTGATAACAAGCCTACTATGAAACGAAGCATTCACCTATACTTCTGTGTATTCTTTTGAACCATCCTCTTAAATGTACAAGTTTTTGTATATTATTAGATGTTTTAAACAGTTTCTAGCATTCCAGGTGACATCTATTCATTTTTTAACTTTAGAGGACTATGAGTTATTAATATCAAGCCTACTATGAAACTAAGCATTCACCTATACTTCTGTGTATTCTTTTGAACCGTCCTCTTAAATATACCAGTTTTTGTATATTATTAAATGCTTTAAACAGTTTCTAGCGTTCCAGGTGACATCTATTAACTCTTTAATTTTAGAGGACTATGAGTTATTGATAACAATCCTACTATGAAACTAAGCATTCTCCTATAATTATGTGTATTCTTTTGAACCATCCTCTTAAATGTACCAGTTTTTGTATATTATTAGACGTTTTAAAAAGTTTCTATCGTTCCAGGTGATATCTATTAATTCTTTAATTTTAGAGGACTATGAGTTATGGATAACAAGCCTACTATGAAACTAAGCATTCACCTATACTTCCGTGTATTCTTTTGAACCGTCCTCTTAAATATACCAGTTTTTGTATATTATTAAATGCTTTAAACAGTTTCTAGCGTTCCAGGTGATATCTATTAATTCTTTAATTTTAGAGGACTATGAGTTATTGATAACAATCCTACTATGAAACTAAGCATTCTCCTATAATTATGTGTATTCTTTTGAATCATCTTCTTAAATGTACCAGTTTTTGTATATTATTAGACGTTTTAAACCGTTTCTATCGTTCCAGGTGATATCTATGAATTCTTTAATTTTAGATGACTATGAGTTATTGATAACAAGCCTACTATGAAACAAAGCATTCACCTATACTTTTGTGTATTCTTTTGAACCGTCCTCTTAAATATAGCAGTTTTTGTATATTATTAAATGCTTTAAACAGTTTCTAGCGTCCCAGGTGATATCTATTAATTCTTTAATTTTAGAGGACTATGAGTTATTGATAACAAGCCTACTATGAAACTAAGCATTCACCTATACTTCTGTGTATTCTCTTGAACCATCCTCTTAAATGTACAAGTTTTTGTATATTATTAGATGTTTTAAACAGTTTCTAGCGTTCCAGGTGACATCTATTAATTTTTTAACTTTAGAGGACTATGAGTTATTAATATCAAGCCTACTATGAAACTAAGCATTCACCTATACTTCTGTGTACTCTTTTGAACCGTCCTCTTAAATTTGCCAGTTTTTGTATATTATTAAATGCTTTAAACAGTTTCTAGCGTTCCAGGTGACATCTATTAATTTTTTAACTTTAGAGGACTATGAGTTATTAATATCAAACCTACTATGAAACTAAGCATTCACCTATACTTCTGTGTACTCTTTTGAACCGTCCTCTTAAATGTGCCAGTTTTTGTATATTATTAAATGCTTTAAAAAATTTCTAGCGTTCCGGGTGACATCTATTAATTCTTTAACTTTAGAGGACTATGAGTTATTGATATCAAGCCTACTATGAAACTAAGCATTCACCTATACTTCTGTGTACTCTTTTGAACCGTCCTCTTAAATGTGCCAGTTTTTGTATATTATTAAATGCTTTAAACAATTTCTAGAGTTCCAGGTGACATCTATTAATCTTTAATTTTAGAGGACTATGAGTTATTGATAAGAAGGCTACTATGAAACTAAGCATTCACCTATACTTCTGTGTATTCTTTTGAACCATCCTCTTAAATGTAGCAGCTTTTGTATATTATTAAATGTTTTAAACAGTTTCTGGCGTTCCAGGTGACATCTATTAATTCTTTAACTTTAGAGGACTATGAGTTATTGATAACAAGCCTACTATAATCTTAAGCATTCACCTATACTTCTGTGTATTCTTTTGAACCATCCTCTTAAATGTACCAGTTTTTGTATATTATTAATTGCTATAAACAGTTTCTAGCGTTCCATGTGACATCTATTAATTCTTTAATTTTAGAGGTCTATGAGTTTTTGATAACAACCCTACTATGAAACTAAGCATTCACCTATACTTCTGTGTATTCTTTTGAACCATCCTCTTAAATGTACAAGTTTTTGTATATTATTAGATGTTTTAAACAGTTTCTACCAATCCAGGTGACATCTATTCATTTTTTAACTTTAGAGGACTATGAATTATTAATATCAAGCCTATTATGAAACTAAGCATTCACCTATACTTCTGTGTACTCTTTTGAACCGTCCTCTTAAATGTGCCAGTTTTTGTATATTATTAAATGCTTTAAACAATTTCTAGCGTTCCGGGTGACATCTATTAATTCTTTAACTTTAGAGGACTATGAGTTATTAATATCAAGCCTACTATGAAACTAAGCATTCACCTATACTTCTGTGTATTCTTTTGAACCATCCTCTTAAATGTACAAGTTTTTGTATATTATTAGATGTTTTAAACAGTTTCTAGCATTCTAGGTGACATCTATTCATTTTTTAACTTTAGAGGACTATGAGTTATTAATATCAAGCCTACTATGAAACTAAGCATTCACCTATACTTCTGTGTATTCTTTTGAACCGTCCTCTTAAATATACCAGTTTTTGTATATTATTAAATGCTTTAAACAGTTTCTAGCGTTCCAGGTGACATCTATTAACTCTTTAATTTTAGAGGACTATGAGTTATTGATAACAATCCTACTATGAATCTAAGCATTCTCCTATAATTATGTGTATTCTTTTCAACCATCTTCTTAAATGTACCAGTTTTTGTATATTATTAAATGTTTAAACAGTTTCTAGCTTTCCAGTTGACATCTATTAATTCTTTAATTTTAGAGGACTATGAGTTATTGATAACAATCCTACTATGAAACTAAGCATTCTCCTATAATTATGTGTATTCTTTTGAATCATCCTCTTAAATGTACCAGTTTTTGTATATTATTAGACGTTTTAAACCGTTTCTATCGTTCCAGGTGATATCTATGAATTCTTTAATTTTAGATGACTATGAGTTATTGATAACAAGCCTACTATGAAACAAAGCATTCACCTATACTTTTGTGTATTCTTTTGAACCGTCCTCTTAAATATACCAGTTTTTGTATATTATTAAATGCTTTAAACAGTTTCTAGCGTTCCAGGTGATATCTATTAATTCTTTAATTTTAGAGGACTATGAGTTATTGATAACAAGCCTACTATGAAACTAAGCATTCACCTATACTTCTGTGTATTCTCTTGAACCATCCTCTTAAATGTACAAGTTTTTGTATATTATTAGATGTTTTAAACAGTTTCTAGCGTTCCAGGTGACATCTATTAATTTTTTAACTTTAGAGGACTATGAGTTATTAATATCAAGCCTACTATGAAACTAAGCATTCACCTATACTTCTGTGTACTCTTTTGAACCGTCCTCTTAAATGTGCCAGTTTTTGTATATTATTAAATGCTTTAAAAAATTTCTAGCGTTCCGGGTGACATCTATTAATTCTTTAACTTTAGAGGACTATGAGTTATTGATATCAAGCCTACTATGAAACTAAGCATTCACCTATACTTCTGTGTACTCTTTTGAACCGTCCTCTTAAATGTGCCAGTTTTTGTATATTATTAAATGCTTTAAACAATTTCTAGCGTTCCAGGTGACATCTATTAATTTTTTAACTTTAGAGGACTATGAGTTATTAATATCAAACCTACTATGAAACTAAGCATTCACCTATACTTCTGTGTACTCTTTTGAACCGTCCTCTTAAATGTGCCAGTTTTTGTATATTATTAAATGCTTTAAAAAATTTCTAGCGTTCCGGGTGACATCTATTAATTCTTTAACTTTAGAGGACTATGAGTTATTGATATCAAGCCTTCTATGAAACTAAGCATTCACCTATACTTCTGTGTACTCTTTTGAACCGTCCTCTTAAATGTGCCAGTTTTTGTATATTATTAAATGCTTTAAACAATTTCTAGAGTTCCAGGTGACATCTATTAATCTTTAATTTTAGAGGACTATGAGTTATTGATAAGAAGGCTACTATGAAACTAAGCATTCACCTATACTTCTGTGTATTCTTTTGAACCATCCTCTTAAATGTAGCAGCTTTTGTATATTATTAAATGTTTTAAACAGTTTCTAGCGTTCCAGGTGACATCTATTAATTCTTTAACTTTAGAGGACTATGAGTTATTGATAACAAGCCTACTATAATCTTAAGCATTCACCTATACTTCTGTGTATTCTTTTGAACCATCCTCTTAAATGTACCAGTTTTTGTATATTATTAAATGCTATAAACAGTTTCTAGCGTTCCATGTGACATCTATTAATTCTTTAATTTTAGAGGTCTATGAGTTTTTGATAACAACCCTACTATGAAACTAAGCATTCACCTATACTTCTGTGTATTCTTTTGAACCATCCTCTTAAATGTACAAGTTTTTGTATATTATTAGATTTTTTAAACAGTTTCTAGCATTCCAGGTGACATCTATTTATTTTTTAACTTTAGAGGACTATGAGTTATTAATATCAAGCCTACTATGAAACTAAGCATTCACCTATTCTTCTGTGTACTCTTCTGAACCGTCCTCTTAAATGTACAAATTTTGTATATTATTAGATGTTTTAAACAGTTTCTAGCGTTCCAGGTGAAATCTATTAATTCTTTAACTTTAGAGGACTATGAGTTATTGATAACAAGCCTTCAATGAAACTAAGTATTCACCTATACTTATGTGTAGTTTTTTGAACCATCCTCTTAAATGTACCAGTTTTTGTATATTATTAATTGTTTAAACAGTTTCTAGCATTCCAGTTGACATCTATTAATTCTTTAATTTTAGAGGACTATGAGTTATCGATAACAAGACTACTATGAAACTAACCATTCACCTATACTTCTGTGTATTCTTTTGAACCATCCTCTTAAATGTACAAGTTTTTGTATATTATTAGATATTTTAAACAGTTTCTAGCGTTCCAGGTGAAATCTATTAATTCTTTAATTTTAGAGGACTATGAGTTATTGATAACAATCCTACTATGAAACTAAGCATTCTCCTATAATTATGTGTATTCTTTTGAATCATCTTCTTAAATGTACCAGTTTTTGTATATTATTAGACGTTTTAAACCGTTTCTATCGTTCCAGGTGATATCTATGAATTCTTTAATTTTAGATGACTATGAGTTATTGATAACAAGCCTACTATGAAACAAAGCATTCACCTATACTTTTGTGTATTCTTTTGAACCGTCCTCTTAAATATAGCAGTTTTTGTATATTATTAAATGCTTTAAACAGTTTCTAGCGTCCCAGGTGATATCTATTAATTCTTTAATTTTAGAGGACTATGAGTTATTGATAACAAGCCTACTATGAAACTAAGCATTCACCTATACTTCTGTGTATTCTCTTGAACCATCCTCTTAAATGTACAAGTTTTTGTATATTATTAGATGTTTTAAACAGTTTCTAGCGTTCCAGGTGACATCTATTAATTTTTTAACTTTAGAGGACTATGAGTTATTAATATCAAGCCTACTATGAAACTAAGCATTCACCTATACTTCTGTGTACTCTTTTGAACCGTCCTCCTAAATTTGCCAGTTTTTGTATATTATTAAATGCTTTAAACAGTTTCTAGCGTTCCAGGTGACATCTATTAATTTTTTAACTTTAGAGGACTATGAGTTATTAATATCAAACCCACTATGAAACTAAGCATTCACCTATACTTCTGTTTACTCTTTTGAACCGTCCTCTTAAATGTGCCAGTTTTTGTATATTATTAAATGCTTTAAAAAATTTCTAGCGTTCCGGGTGACATCTATTAATTCTTTAACTTTAGAGGACTATGAGTTATTGATATCAAGCCTACTATGAAACTAAGCATTCACCTATACTTCTGTGTACTCTTTTGAACCGTCCTCTTAAATGTGCCAGTTTTTGTATATTATTAAATGCTTTAAACAATTTCTAGCGTTCCAGGTGACATCTATTAATTTTTTAACTTTAGAGGACTATGAGTTATTAATATCAAACCTACTATGAAACTAAGCATTCACCTATACTTCTGTGTACTCTTTTGAACCGTCCTCTTAAATGTGCCAGTTTTTGTATATTATTAAATGCTTTAAAAAATTTCTAGCGTTCCGGGTGACATCTATTAATTCTTTAACTTTAGAGGACTATGAGTTATTGATATCAAGCCTTCTATGAAACTAAGCATTCACCTATACTTCTGTGTACTCTTTTGAACCGTCCTCTTAAATGTGCCAGTTTTTGTATATTATTAAATGCTTTAAACAATTTCTAGAGTTCCAGGTGACATCTATTAATCTTTAATTTTAGAGGACTATGAGTTATTGATAAGAAGGCTACTATGAAACTAAGCATTCACCTATACTTCTGTGTATTCTTTTGAACCATCCTCTTAAATGTAGCAGCTTTTGTATATTATTAAATGTTTTAAACAGTTTCTAGCGTTCCAGGTGACATCTATTAATTCTTTAACTTTAGAGGACTATGAGTTATTGATAACAAGCCTACTATAATCTTAAGCATTCACCTATACTTCTGTGTATTCTTTTGAACCATCCTCTTAAATGTACCAGTTTTTGTATATTATTAAATGCTATAAACAGTTTCTAGCGTTCCATGTGACATCTATTAATTCTTTAATTTTAGAGGTCTATGAGTTTTTGATAACAACCCTACTATGAAACTAAGCATTCACCTATACTTCTGTGTATTCTTTTGAACCATCCTCTTAAATGTACAAGTTTTTGTATATTATCAGATTTTTTAAACAGTTTCTAGCATTCCAGGTGACATCTATTTATTTTTTAACTTTAGAGGACTATGAGTTATTAATATCAAGCCTACTATGAAACTAAGCATTCACCAATTCTTCTGTGTACTCTTCTGAACCGTCCTCTTAAATGTGCCAGTTTCTGTATATTATTAAATGCATTAAACAATTTCTAGCGTTCCGGGTGACATCTATTAATTCTTTAACTTTAGAGGACTTTGAGTTATTGATATCAAGCCTACTATGAAACTAAGCATTCACCTATATTTCTGTGTACTCTTTTGAACCGTCCTCTTAAATGTACAAGTTTTTGTATATTATTAGATATTTTAAACAGTTTCTAGCGTTCCAGGTGACATCTATTAATTTTTTAACTTTAGAGGACTATGAGTTATTGATAACAACCCTACTATGAAACTAAGCATTCACCTATACTTATGTGTATTCTTTTGAACCATCCTCTTAAATGTACAAGTTTTTGTATATTATTAGATGTTTTCAACAGTTTCTAGCGTTCCAGGTGAAATCTATTAATTCTTTAACTTTAGAGGACTATGAGTTATTGATAACAAGCCTTCAATGAAACTAAGTATTCACCTATACTTATGTGTAGTTTTTTGAACCATCCTCTTAAATGTACCAGTTTTTGTATATTATTAATTGTTTAAACAGTTTCTAGCATTCCAGTTGACATCTATTAATTCTTTAATTTTAGAGGACTATGAGTTATCGATAACAAGACTACTATGAAACTAACCATTCACCTATACTTCTGTGTATTCTTTTGAACCATCCTCTTAAATGTACAAGTTTTTGTATATTATTAGATATTTTAAACAGTTTCTAGCGTTCCAGGTGAAATCTATTAATTCTTTAATTTTAGAGGACTATGAGTTATTGATAACAATCCTACTATGAAACTAAGCATTCTCCTATAATTATGTGTATTCTTTTGAATCATCTTCTTAAATGTACCAGTTTTTGTATATTATTAGACGTTTTAAACCGTTTCTATCGTTCCAGGTGATATCTATGAATTCTTTAATTTTAGATGACTATGAGTTATTGATAACAAGCCTACTATGAAACAAAGCATTCACCTATACTTTTGTGTATTCTTTTGAACCGTCCTCTTAAATATAGCAGTTTTTGTATATTATTAAATGCTTTAAACAGTTTCTAGCGTCCCAGGTGATATCTATTAATTCTTTAATTTTAGAGGACTATGAGTTATTGATAACAAGCCTACTATGAAACTAAGCATTCACCTATACTTCTGTGTATTCTCTTGAACCATCCTCTTAAATG
The DNA here is from genome assembly GCF_003573695.1 of Papaver somniferum. Classification (NCBI taxonomy): domain Eukaryota; kingdom Viridiplantae; phylum Streptophyta; class Magnoliopsida; order Ranunculales; family Papaveraceae; genus Papaver; species Papaver somniferum. Next base: position 82,620 of record NW_020618937.1, on the reverse strand, counting down.
TACAAGTTTTTGTATATTATTAGATGTTTTAAACAGTTTCTAGCGTTCCAGGTGACATCTATTAATTTTTTAACTTTAGAGGACTATGAGTTATTAATATCAAGCCTACTATGAAACTAAGCATTCACCTATACTTCTGTGTACTCTTTTGAACCGTCCTCTTAAATGTGCCAGTTTTTGTATATTATTAAATGCTTTAAAAAATTTCTAGCGTTCCGGGTGACATCTATTAATTCTTTAATTTTAGAGGACTATGAGTTATTGATATCAAGCCTACTATGAAACTAAGCATTCACCTATACTTCTGTGTACTCTTTTGAACCGTCCTCTTAAATGTGCCAGTTTTTGTATATTATTAAATGCTTTAAACAATTTCTAGAGTTCCAGGTGACATCTATTAATCTTTAATTTTAGAAGACTATGAGTTATTGATAAGAAGGCTGCTATGAAACTAAGCATTCACCTATACTTCTGTGTATTCTTTTGAACCATCCTCTTAAATGTAGCAGCTTTTGTATATTATTAAATGTTTTAAACAGTTTCTAGCGTTCCAGGTGACATCTATTAATTCTTTAACTTTAGAGGACTATGAGTTATTGATAACAAGCCTACTATAATCTTAAGCATTCACCTATACTTCTGTGTATTCTTTTGAACCATCCTCTTAAATGTACCAGTTTTTGTATATTATTAAATGCTATAAACAGTTTCTAGCGTTCCATGTGACATCTATTAATTCTTTAATTTTAGAGGTCTATGAGTTTTTGATAACAACCCTACTATGAAACTAAGCATTCACCTATACTTCTGTGTATTCTTTTGAACCATCCTCTTAAATGTACAAGTTTTTGTATATTATTAGATTTTTTAAACAGTTTCTAGCATTCCAGGTGACATCTATTTATTTTTTAACTTTAGAGGACTATGAGTTATTAATATCAAGCCTACTATGAAACTAAGCATTCACCTATTCTTCTGTGTACTCTTCTGAACCGTCCTCTTAAATGTACAAATTTTGTATATTATTAGATGTTTTAAACAGTTTCTAGCGTTCCAGGTGAAATCTATTAATTCTTTAACTTTAGAGGACTATGAGTTATTGATAACAAGCCTTCAATGAAACTAAGTATTCACCTATACTTATGTGTAGTTTTTTGAACCATCCTCTTAAATGTACCAGTTTTTGTATATTATTAATTGTTTAAACAGTTTCTAGCATTCCAGTTGACATCTATTAATTCTTTAATTTTAGAGGACTATGAGTTATCGATAACAAGACTACTATGAAACTAACCATTCACCTATACTTCTGTGTATTCTTTTGAACCATCCTCTTAAATGTACAAGTTTTTGTATATTATTAGATATTTTAAACAGTTTCTAGCGTTCCAGGTGACATCTATTAATTCTTTAACTTTAGAGGACTATGAGTTATTGATAACAACCCTACTATGAAACTAAGCATTCACCTATACTTATGTGTATTCTTTTGAACCATCCTCTTAAATGTACAAGTTTTTGTATATTATTAGATGTTTTAAACAGTTTCTAGCGTTCCAGGTGAAATCTATTAATTCTTTAACTTTAGAGGACTATGAGTTATTGATAACAAGCCTACAATGAAACTAAGCATTCACCTATACTTAAGTGTAGTTTTTTGAACCATCCTCTTAAATGTACCAGTTTTTGTATATTATTAAATGTTTAAACAGTTTCTAGCATTCCAGTTGACATCTATTAATTCTTTAATTTTAGAGGACTATGAGTTATCGATAACAAGACTACTATGAAACTAAGCATTCACCTATACTTCTGTGTATTCTATTGAACCATCCTCTTAAATGTACAAGTTTTTGTATATTATTAGATATTTTAAACAGTTTCTAGATTTCCAGATGACATCTATTAATCTTTAATTTTAGAGGACTATGAGTTATTGATAACAAGCCTAATATGAAACTAAGCATTCACCTATACTTATGTGTATTCTTTTGAACCATCCTCTTAAATGTACAAGATTTTGTATATTATTAGATGTTTTAAACAGTTTCTAGCGTTCCAGGTGAAATCTATTAATTCTTTAACTTTAGAGGACTATGAGTTATTGATAACAAGCCTACAATGAAACTAAGCATTCACCTATACTTATGTGTAGTTTTTTGAACCATCCTCTTAAATGTACCAGTTTTTGTATATTATTAAATGTTTAAACAGTTTCTAGCATTCCAGTTGACATCTATTAATTCTTTAATTTTAGAGGACTATGAGTTATTGATAACAATCCTACTATGAAACTAAGCATTCTCCTATAATTATGTGTATTCTTTTGAACCATCCTCTTAAATGTACTAGTTTTTGCATATAATTAGACGTTTTAAACAGTTTCTATCGTTCCAGGTGATATCTATGAATTCTTTAATTTTAGAGGACTATGAGTTATTGATAACAAGCCTACTATGAAACAAAGCATTCACCTATACTTTTGTGTATTCTTTTGAACTGTCCTCTTAAATATACCAGTTTTTGTATATTATTAAATGCTTTAAACATTTTCTAGCGTTCCAGGTGATATCTATTAATTCTTTAATTTTAGAGGATTATGAGTTATTGATAACAAGCCTACTATGAAACGAAGCATTCACCTATACTTCTGTGTATTCTTTTGAACCATCCTCTAAAATGTACAAGTTTTTGTATATTATTAGATATTTTAAACAGTTTCTAGCGTTCCAGGTGACATCTATTAATTCTTTAACTTTAGAGGACTATGAGTTATTGATAACAACCCTACTATGAAACTAAGCATTCACCTATACTTCTGTGTATTCTTTTGAACCATCCTCTTAAATGTACCAGTTTTTATATATTATTAAATGTTATAAATAGTTTCTAGAGTTCCAGATGACATCTATTAATCTTTAATTTTAGAGGACTATGAGTTATTGATAAGAAGGATACTATGAAACTAAGCATTCACCTATACTTCTGTGTATTCTTTTGAACCATCCCCTTAAATGTAGCAGTTTTTGTATATTATTAAATGTTTTAAACAGTTTCTTGCGTTCCAGGTGACATCTATTAATTCTTTAACTTTCGAGGACTATGAGTTATTGATAACAAGCCTACTATAATCTTAAGCATTCACCTATACTTCTGTGTATTCTTTTGAACAATCCTCTTAAACGTACCAGTTTTTGTATATTGTTAAATGTTTTAAACAGTTTCTAGAGTTCCAGGTGACATCTATTAATCTTTAATTTTGGAGGACTATGAGTTATTGATAAGAAGCCTACTATGAAACTAAGCATTCATCTATAATTCGGTGTATTCTTTTGAACCATCCTCTTAAATGTAGCAGTTTTTGCGTATTATTAAATGTTTTAAACAGTTTCTAGCGTTCCAGGTGACATCTATTAATTCTTTAACTTTAGAGGACTATGAGTTATTGATAACAAGCCTACTATAATATTAAGCATTCACCTATACTTCTGTGTATTCTTTTGAACCATCCTCTTAAATGTAGCAGTTTTTGTATATTATTAAATGCTATAAACAGTTTCCAGCGTTCCATGTGACATCTATTAATTCTTTAATTTTAGAGGACTATGAGTTTTTGATAACAACCCTACTATGAAACTAAGCACTCACCTATACTTTTGTGTATTCTGTTGTACCATCCTCTTAAATGTACAAGTTTTTGTATATTCTTAGATGTTTTAAACAGTTTCTAACGTTCCAGGTGACATCTATTAATTTTTTAACTTTAGAGGACTATGAGTTATTAATATCAAGCCTACTATGAAACTAAGCATTCACCTATACTTCTTTGTACTCTTTTGAACCGTCCTCTTAAATTTGCCAGTTTTTGTATATTATTAAATGCTTTAAACAGTTTCTAGCGTTCCAGGTGACATCTATTAATTTTTTAACTTTAGAGGACTATGAGTTATTAATATCAAGCCTACTATGAAACTAAGCATTCACCTATACTTCTGTGTACTCTTTTGAACCGTCCTCTTAAATGTGCCAGTTTTTGTATATTATTAAATGCTTTAAAAAATTTCTAGCGTTCCGGGTGACATCTATTAATTCTTTAACTTTAGAGGACTATGAGTTATTGATATCAAGCCTACTATGAAACTAAGCATTCACCTATACTTCTGTGTACTCTTTTGAACCGTCCTCTTAAATGTGCCAGTTTTTGTATATTATTAAATGCTTTAAACAGTTTCTAGAGTTCCAGGTGACATCTATTAATCTTTAATTTTAGAGGACTATGAGTTATTGATAAGAAGGCTACTATGAAACTAAGCATTCACCTATACTTCTGTGTATTCTTTTGAACCATCCTCTTAAATGTAGCAGCTTTTGTATATTATTACATGTTTTAAACAGTTTCTAGCGTTCCAGGTGACATCTATTAATTCTTTAACTTTAGAGGACTATGAGTTATTGATAACAAGCCTACTATAATCTTAAGCATTCACCTATACTTTTGTGTATTCTTTTGAACCATCCTCTTAAATGTACCAGTTTTTGTATATTATTAATTGCTATAAACAGTTTCTAGCGCTCCATGTGACATCTATTAATTCTTTAATTTTAGAGGTCTATGAGTTTTTGATAACAACCCTACTATGAAACTAAGCATTCACCTATACTTCTGTGTATTCTTTTGAACCATCCTCTTAAATGTACAAGTTTTTGTATATTATTAGATGTTTTAAACAGTTTCTACCAATCCAGGTGACATCTATTCATTTTTTAACTTTAGAGGACTATGAATTATTAATATCAAGCCTATTATGAAACTAAGCATTCACCTATACTTCTGTGTACTCTTTTGAACCGTCCTCTTAAATGTGCCAGTTTTTGTATATTATTAAATGCTTTAAACAATTTCTAGCGTTCCGGGAGACATCTATTAATTCTTTAACTTTAGAGGACTATGAGTTATTAATATCAAGCCTACTATGAAACTAAGCATTCACCTATACTTCTGTGTATTCTTTTGAACCATCCTCTTAAATGTACAAGTTTTTGTATATTATTAGATGTTTTAAACAGTTTCTAGCATTCCAGGTGACATCTATTCATTTTTTAACTTTAGAGGACTATGAGTTATTAATATCAAGCCTACTATGAAACTAAGCATTCACCTATACTTCTGTGTATTCTTTTGAACCGTCCTCTTAAATATACCAGTTTTTGTATATTATTAAATGCTTTAAACAGTTTCTAGCGTTCCAGGTGACATCTATTAACTCTTTAATTTTAGAGGACTATGAGTTATTGATAACAATCCTACTATGAATCTAAGCATTCTCCTATAATTATGTGTATTCTTTTCAACCATCTTCTTAAATGTACCAGTTTTTGTATATTATTAAATGTTTAAACAGTTTCTAGCTTTCCAGTTGACATCTATTAATTCTTTAATTTTAGAGGACTATGAGTTATTGATAACAATCCTACTATGAAACTAAGCATTCTCCTATAATTATGTGTATTCTTTTGAATCATCCTCTTAAATGTACCAGTTTTTGTATATTATTAGACGTTTTAAACCGTTTCTATCGTTCCAGGTGATATCTATGAATTCTTTAATTTTAGATGACTATGAGTTATTGATAACAAGCCTACTATGAAACAAAGCATTCACCTATACTTTTGTGTATTCTTTTGAACCGTCCTCTTAAATATACCAGTTTTTGTATATTATTAAATGCTTTAAACAGTTTCTAGCGTTCCAGGTGATATCTATTAATTCTTTAATTTTAGAGGACTATGAGTTATTGATAACAAGCCTACTATGAAACTAAGCATTCACCTATACTTCTGTGTATTCTCTTGAACCATCCTCTTAAATGTACAAGTTTTTGTATATTATTAGATGTTTTAAACAGTTTCTAGCGTTCCAGGTGACATCTATTAATTTTTTAACTTTAGAGGACTATGAGTTATTAATATCAAGCCTACTATGAAACTAAGCATTCACCTATACTTCTGTGTACTCTTTTGAACCGTCCTCTTAAATGTGCCAGTTTTTGTATATTATTAAATGCTTTAAAAAATTTCTAGCGTTCCGGGTGACATCTATTAATTCTTTAATTTTAGAGGACTATGAGTTATTGATATCAAGCCTACTATGAAACTAAGCATTCACCTATACTTCTGTGTACTCTTTTGAACCGTCCTCTTAAATGTGCCAGTTTTTGTATATTATTAAATGCTTTAAACAATTTCTAGAGTTCCAGGTGACATCTATTAATCTTTAATTTTAGAAGACTATGAGTTATTGATAAGAAGGCTGCTATGAAACTAAGCATTCACCTATACTTCTGTGTATTCTTTTGAACCATCCTCTTAAATGTAGCAGCTTTTGTATATTATTAAATGTTTTAAACAGTTTCTAGCGTTCCAGGTGACATCTATTAATTCTTTAACTTTAGAGGACTATGAGTTATTGATAACAAGCCTACTATAATCTTAAGCATTCACCTATACTTCTGTGTATTCTTTTGAACCATCCTCTTAAATGTACCAGTTTTTGTATATTATTAAATGCTATAAACAGTTTCTAGCGTTCCATGTGACATCTATTAATTCTTTAATTTTAGAGGTCTATGAGTTTTTGATAACAACCCTACTATGAAACTAAGCATTCACCTATACTTCTGTGTATTCTTTTGAACCATCCTCTTAAATGTACAAGTTTTTGTATATTATTAGATTTTTTAAACAGTTTCTAGCATTCCAGGTGACATCTATTTATTTTTTAACTTTAGAGGACTATGAGTTATTAATATCAAGCCTACTAAGAAACTAAGCATTCACCTATTCTTCTGTGTACTCTTTTGAACCGTCCTCTTAAATGTGCCAGTTTCTGTATATTATTAAATGCTTTAAACAATTTCTAGCGTTCCAGGTGACATCTATTAATTCTTTAACTTTAGAGGACTTTGAGTTATTGATATCAAGCCTACTATGAAACTAAGCATTCACCTATACTTCTGTGTACTCTTTTGAACCGTCCTCTTAAATGTACAAGTTTTTGTATATTATTAGATATTTTAAACAGTTTCTAGCGTTCCAGGTGACATCTATTAATTTTTTAACTTTAGAGGACTATGAGTTATTGATAACAACCCTACTATGAAACTAAGCATTCACCTATACTTATGTGTATTCTTTTGAACCATCCTCTTAAATGTACAAGTTTTTGTATATTATTAGATGTTTTAAACAGTTTCTAGCGTTCCAGGTGAAATCTATTAATTCTTTAACTTTAGAGGACTATGAGTTATTGATAACAAGCCTTCAATGAAACTAAGTATTCACCTATACTTATGTGTAGTTTTTTGAACCATCCTCTTAAATGTACCAGTTTTTGTATATTATTAATTGTTTAAACAGTTTCTAGCATTCCAGTTGACATCTATTAATTCTTTAATTTTAGAGGACTATGAGTTATCGATAACAAGACTACTATGAAACTAACCATTCACCTATACTTCTGTGTATTCTTTTGAACCATCCTCTTAAATGTACAAGTTTTTGTATATTATTAGATATTTTAAACAGTTTCTAGCGTTCCAGGTGAAATCTATTAATTCTTTAATTTTAGAGGACTATGAGTTATTGATAACAATCCTACTATGAAACTAAGCATTCTCCTATAATTATGTGTATTCTTTTGAATCATCTTCTTAAATGTACCAGTTTTTGTATATTATTAGACGTTTTAAACCGTTTCTATCGTTCCAGGTGATATCTATGAATTCTTTAATTTTAGATGACTATGAGTTATTGATAACAAGCCTACTATGAAACAAAGCATTCACCTATACTTTTGTGTATTCTTTTGAACCGTCCTCTTAAATATAGCAGTTTTTGTATATTATTAAATGCTTTAAACAGTTTCTAGCGTCCCAGGTGATATCTATTAATTCTTTAATTTTAGAGGACTATGAGTTATTGATAACAAGCCTACTATGAAACTAAGCATTCACCTATACTTCTGTGTATTCTCTTGAACCATCCTCTTAAATGTACAAGTTTTTGTATATTATTAGATGTTTTAAACAGTTTCTAGCGTTCCAGGTGACATCTATTAATTTTTTAACTTTAGAGGACTATGAGTTATTAATATCAAGCCTACTATGAAACTAAGCATTCACCTATACTTCTGTGTACTCTTTTGAACCGTCCTCTTAAATGTGCCAGTTTTTGTATATTATTAAATGCTTTAAAAAATTTCTAGCGTTCCGGGTGACATCTATTAATTCTTTAACTTTAGAGGACTATGAGTTATTGATATCAAGCCTACTATGAAACTAAGCATTCACCTATACTTCTGTGTACTCTTTTGAACCGTCCTCTTAAATGTGCCAGTTTTTGTATATTATTAAATGCTTTAAACAGTTTCTAGAGTTCCAGGTGACATCTATTAATCTTTAATTTTAGAGGACTATGAGTTATTGATAAGAAGGCTACTATGAAACTAAGCATTCACCTATACTTCTGTGTATTCTTTTGAACCATCCTCTTAAATGTAGCAGCTTTTGTATATTATTACATGTTTTAAACAGTTTCTAGCGTTCCAGGTGACATCTATTAATTCTTTAACTTTAGAGGACTATGAGTTATTGATAACAAGCCTACTATAATCTTAAGCATTCACCTATACTTTTGTGTATTCTTTTGAACCATCCTCTTAAATGTACCAGTTTTTGTATATTATTAATTGCTATAAACAGTTTCTAGCGCTCCATGTGACATCTATTAATTCTTTAATTTTAGAGGTCTATGAGTTTTTGATAACAACCCTACTATGAAACTAAGCATTCACCTATACTTCTGTGTATTCTTTTGAACCATCCTCTTAAATGTACAAGTTTTTGTATATTATTAGATGTTTTAAACAGTTTCTACCAATCCAGGTGACATCTATTCATTTTTTAACTTTAGAGGACTATGAATTATTAATATCAAGCCTATTATGAAACTAAGCATTCACCTATACTTCTGTGTACTCTTTTGAACCGTCCTCTTAAATGTGCCAGTTTTTGTATATTATTAAATGCTTTAAACAATTTCTAGCGTTCCGGGAGACATCTATTAATTCTTTAACTTTAGAGGACTATGAGTTATTAATATCAAGCCTACTATGAAACTAAGCATTCACCTATACTTCTGTGTATTCTTTTGAACCATCCTCTTAAATGTACAAGTTTTTGTATATTATTAGATGTTTTAAACAGTTTCTAGCATTCCAGGTGACATCTATTCATTTTTTAACTTTAGAGGACTATGAGTTATTAATATCAAGCCTACTATGAAACTAAGCATTCACCTATACTTCTGTGTATTCTTTTGAACCGTCCTCTTAAATATACCAGTTTTTGTATATTATTAAATGCTTTAAACAGTTTCTAGCGTTCCAGGTGACATCTATTAACTCTTTAATTTTAGAGGACTATGAGTTATTGATAACAATCCTACTATGAATCTAAGCATTCTCCTATAATTATGTGTATTCTTTTCAACCATCTTCTTAAATGTACCAGTTTTTGTATATTATTAAATGTTTAAACAGTTTCTAGCTTTCCAGTTGACATCTATTAATTCTTTAATTTTAGAGGACTATGAGTTATTGATAACAATCCTACTATGAAACTAAGCATTCTCCTATAATTATGTGTATTCTTTTGAATCATCCTCTTAAATGTACCAGTTTTTGTATATTATTAGACGTTTTAAACCGTTTCTATCGTTCCAGGTGATATCTATGAATTCTTTAATTTTAGATGACTATGAGTTATTGATAACAAGCCTACTATGAAACAAAGCATTCACCTATACTTTTGTGTATTCTTTTGAACCGTCCTCTTAAATATACCAGTTTTTGTATATTATTAAATGCTTTAAACAGTTTCTAGCGTTCCAGGTGATATCTATTAATTCTTTAATTTTAGAGGACTATGAGTTATTGATAACAAGCCTACTATGAAACTAAGCATTCACCTATACTTCTGTGTATTCTCTTGAACCATCCTCTTAAATGTACAAGTTTTTGTATATTATTAGATGTTTTAAACAGTTTCTAGCGTTCCAGGTGACATCTATTAATTTTTTAACTTTAGAGGACTATGAGTTATTAATATCAAGCCTACTATGAAACTAAGCATTCACCTATACTTCCGTGTACTCTTTTGAACCGTCCTCTTAAATTTGCCAGTTTTTGTATATTATTAAATGCTTTAAACAGTTTCTAGCGTTCCAGGTGACATCTATTAATTTTCTAACTTTAGAGGACTATGAGTTATTAATATCAAACCTACTATGAAACTAAGCATTCACCTATACTTCTGTGTACTCTTTTGAACCGTCCTCTTAAATGTGCCAGTTTTTGTATATTATTAAATTCTTTAAAAAATTTCTAGCGTTCCGGGTGACATCTATTAATTCTTTAACTTTAGAGGACTATGAGTTATTGATATCAAGCCTACTATGAAACTAAGCATTCACCTATACTTCTGTGTACTCTTTTGAACCGTCCTCTTAAATGTGCCAGTATTTGTATATTATTAAATGCTTTAAACAATTTCTAGAGTTCCAGGTGACATCTATTAATCTTTAATTTTAGAGGACTATGAGTTATTGATAAGAAGGCTACTATGAAACTAAGCATTCACCTATACTTCTGTGTATTCTTTTGAACCATCCTCTTAAATGTAGCAGCTTTTGTATATTATTAAATGTTTTAAACAGTTTCTAGCGTTCCAGGTGACATCTATTAATTCTTTAACTTTAGAGGACTATGAGTTATTGATAACAAGCCTACTATAATCTTAAGCATTCACCTATACTTCTGTGTATTCTTTTGAACCATCCTCTTAAATGTACCAGTTTTTGTATATTATTAAATGCTATAAACAGTTTCTAGCGTTCCATGTGACATCTATTAATTCTTTAATTTTAGAGGTCTATGAGTTTTTGATAACAACCCTACTATGAAACTAAGCATTCACCTATACTTCTGTGTATTCTTTTGAACCATCCTCTTAAATGTACAAGTTTTTGTATATTATTAGATTTTTTAAACAGTTTCTAGCATTCCAGGTGACATCTATTTATTTTTTAACTTTAGAGGACTATGAGTTATTAATATCAAGCCTACTATGAAACTAAGCATTCACCTATTCTTCTGTGTACTCTTCTGAACCGTCCTCTTAAATGTACAAATTTTGTATATTATTAGATGTTTTAAACAGTTTCTAGCGTTCCAGGTGAAATCTATTAATTCTTTAACTTTAGAGGACTATGAGTTATTGATAACAAGCCTTCAATGAAACTAAGTATTCACCTATACTTATGTGTAGTTTTTTGAACCATCCTCTTAAATGTACCAGTTTTTGTATATTATTAATTGTTTAAACAGTTTCTAGCATTCCAGTTGACATCTATTAATTCTTTAATTTTAGAGGACTATGAGTTATCGATAACAAGACTACTATGAAACTAACCATTCACCTATACTTCTGTGTATTCTTTTGAACCATCCTCTTAAATGTACAAGTTTTTGTATATTATTAGATATTTTAAACAGTTTCTAGCGTTCCAGGTGACATCTATTAATTCTTTAACTTTAGAGGACTATGAGTTATTGATAACAACCCTACTATGAAACTAAGCATTCACCTATACTTATGTGTATTCTTTTGAACCATCCTCTTAAATGTACAAGTTTTTGTATATTATTAGATGTTTTAAACAGTTTCTAGCGTTCCAGGTGAAATCTATTAATTCTTTAACTTTAGAGGACTATGAGTTATTGATAACAAGCCTACAATGAAACTAAGCATTCACCTATACTTAAGTGTAGTTTTTTGAACCATCCTCTTAAATGTACCAGTTTTTGTATATTATTAAATGTTTAAACAGTTTCTAGCATTCCAGTTGACATCTATTAATTCTTTAATTTTAGAGGACTATGAGTTATCGATAACAAGACTACTATGAAACTAAGCATTCACCTATACTTCTGTGTATTCTATTGAACCATCCTCTTAAATGTACAAGTTTTTGTATATTATTAGATATTTTAAACAGTTTCTAGATTTCCAGATGACATCTATTAATCTTTAATTTTAGAGGACTATGAGTTATTGATAACAAGCCTAATATGAAACTAAGCATTCACCTATACTTATGTGTATTCTTTTGAACCATCCTCTTAAATGTACAAGATTTTGTATATTATTAGATGTTTTAAACAGTTTCTAGCGTTCCAGGTGAAATCTATTAATTCTTTAACTTTAGAGGACTATGAGTTATTGATAACAAGCCTACAATGAAACTAAGCATTCACCTATACTTATGTGTAGTTTTTTGAACCATCCTCATAAATGTACCAGTTTTTGTATATTATTAAATGTTTAAACAGTTTCTAGAATTCCAGTTGACATCTATTAATTCTTTAATTTTAGAGGACTATGAGTTATTGATAACAATCCTACTATGAAACTAAGCATTCTCCTATAATTATGTGTATTCTTTTGAACCATCCTCTTAAATGTACCAGTTTTTGCATATAATTAGACGTTTTAAACAGTTTCTATCGTTCCAAGTGATATCTATGAATTCTTTAATTTTAGAGGACTATGAGTTACTGATAACAAGCCTACTATGAAACAAAGCATTCACCTATACTTCTGTGTATTCTTTTGAACCGTCCTCTTAAATATACCAGTTTTTGTATATTATTAAATGCTTTAAACATTTTCTAGCGTTCCAGGTGATATCTATTAATTCTTTAATTTTAGAGGATTATGAGTTATTGATAACAAGCCTACTATGAAACGAAGCATTCACCTATACTTTTGTGTATTCTTTTGAACCATCCTCTGAAATGTACAAGTTTTTGTATATTATTAGATATTTTAAACAGTTTCTAGCGTTCCAGGTGACATCTATTAATTCTTTAACTTTAGAGGACTATGAGTTATTGATTACAACCCTACTATGAAACTAAGCATTCACCTATACTTATGTGTATTCTTTTGAACTATCCTCTTAAATGTACAAGTTTTTGTATATTATTAGATGTTTTAAACAGTTTCTAGCGTTCCCGGTGAAATCTATTAATTCTTTAACTTTAGAGGACTATGAGTTATTGATAACAAGCCTACAATGAAACTAAGCATTCACCTATACTTATGTGTAGTTTTTTGAACCATCCTCTTAAATGTACCAGTTTTTGTATATTATTAAATGTTTAAACAGTTTCTAGCATTCCAGTTGACATCTATTAATTCTTTAATTTTAGAGGACTATGAGTTATTGATAACAATCCTACTATGAAACTAAGCATTCTCCTATAATTATGTGTATTCTTTTGAACCATCCTCTTAAATGTACAAGTTTTTGTATATAATTAGACGTTTTAAACAGTTTCTATCGTTCCAGGTGATATCTATGAATTCTTTAATTTTAGAGGACTATGAGTTATTGATAACAAGCCTACTATGAAACAAAGCATTCACCTATACTTCTGTGTATTCTTTTGAACCGTCCTCTTAAATATACCAGTTTTTGTATATTATTAAATGCTTTAAACATTTTCTAGCGTTCCAGGTGATATCTATTAATTCTTTAATTTTAGAGGATTATGAGTTATTGATAACAAGCCTACTATGAAACGAAGCATTCACCTATACTTCTGTGTATTCTTTTGAACCATCCTCTTAAATGTACAAGTTTTTGTATATTATTAGATGTTTTAAACAGTTTCTAGCATTCCAGGTGACATCTATTCATTTTTTAACTTTAGAGGACTATGAGTTATTAATATCAAGCCTACTATGAAACTAAGCATTCACCTATACTTCTGTGTATTCTTTTGAACCGTCCTCTTAAATATACCAGTTTTTGTATATTATTAAATGCTTTAAACAGTTTCTAGCGTTCCAGGTGACATCTATTAACTCTTTAATTTTAGAGGACTATGAGTTATTGATAACAATCCTACTATGAATCTAAGCATTCTCCTATAATTATGTGTATTCTTTTCAACCATCTTCTTAAATGTACCAGTTTTTGTATATTATTAAATGTTTAAACAGTTTCTAGCTTTCCAGTTGACATCTATTAATTCTTTAATTTTAGAGGACTATGAGTTATTGATAACAATCCTACTATGAAACTAAGCATTCTCCTATAATTATGTGTATTCTTTTGAATCATCCTCTTAAATGTACCAGTTTTTGTATATTATTAGACGTTTTAAACCGTTTCTATCGTTCCAGGTGATATCTATGAATTCTTTAATTTTAGATGACTATGAGTTATTGATAACAAGCCTACTATGAAACAAAGCATTCACCTATACTTTTGTGTATTCTTTTGAACCGTCCTCTTAAATATACCAGTTTTTGTATATTATTAAATGCTTTAAACAGTTTCTAGCGTTCCAGGTGATATCTATTAATTCTTTAATTTTAGAGGACTATGAGTTATTGATAACAAGCCTACTATGAAACTAAGCATTCACCTATACTTCTGTGTATTCTCTTGAACCATCCTCTTAAATGTACAAGTTTTTGTATATTATTAGATGTTTTAAACAGTTTCTAGCGTTCCAGGTGACATCTATTAATTTTTTAACTTTAGAGGACTATGAGTTATTAATATCAAGCCTACTATGAAACTAAGCATTCACCTATACTTCTGTGTACTCTTTTGAACCGTCCTCTTAAATTTGCCAGTTTTTGTATATTATTAAATGCTTTAAACAGTTTCTAGCGTTCCAGGTGACATCTATTAATTTTTTAACTTTAGAGGACTATGAGTTATTAATATCAAGCCTACTATGAAACTAAGCATTCACCTATACTTCTGTGTACTCTTTTGAACCGTCCTCTTAAATGTGCCAGTTTTTGTATATTATTAAATGCTTTAAAAAATTTCTAGCGTTCCGGGTGACATCTATTAATTCTTTAATTTTAGAGGACTATGAGTTATTGATATCAAGCCTACTATGAAACTAAGCATTCACCTATACTTCTGTGTACTCTTTTGAACCGTCCTCTTAAATGTGCCAGTTTTTGTATATTATTAAATGCTTTAAACAATTTCTAGAGTTCCAGGTGACATCTATTAATCTTTAATTTTAGAAGACTATGAGTTATTGATAAGAAGGCTGCTATGAAACTAAGCATTCACCTATACTTCTGTGTATTCTTTTGAACCATCCTCTTAAATGTAGCAGCTTTTGTATATTATTAAATGTTTTAAACAGTTTCTAGCGTTCCAGGTGACATCTATTAATTCTTTAACTTTAGAGGACTATGAGTTATTGATAACAAGCCTACTATAATCTTAAGCATTCACCTATACTTCTGTGTATTCTTTTGAACCATCCTCTTAAATGTACCAGTTTTTGTATATTATTAAATGCTATAAACAGTTTCTAGCGTTCCATGTGACATCTATTAATTCTTTAATTTTAGAGGTCTATGAGTTTTTGATAACAACCCTACTATGAAACTAAGCATTCACCTATACTTCTGTGTATTCTTTTGAACCATCCTCTTAAATGTACAAGTTTTTGTATATTATTAGATTTTTTAAACAGTTTCTAGCATTCCAGGTGACATCTATTTATTTTTTAACTTTAGAGGACTATGAGTTATTAATATCAAGCCTACTATGAAACTAAGCATTCACCTATTCTTCTGTGTACTCTTCTGAACCGTCCTCTTAAATGTACAAATTTTGTATATTATTAGATGTTTTAAACAGTTTCTAGCGTTCCAGGTGAAATCTATTAATTCTTTAACTTTAGAGGACTATGAGTTATTGATAACAAGCCTTCAATGAAACTAAGTATTCACCTATACTTATGTGTAGTTTTTTGAACCATCCTCTTAAATGTACCAGTTTTTGTATATTATTAATTGTTTAAACAGTTTCTAGCATTCCAGTTGACATCTATTAATTCTTTAATTTTAGAGGACTATGAGTTATCGATAACAAGACTACTATGAAACTAACCATTCACCTATACTTCTGTGTATTCTTTTGAACCATCCTCTTAAATGTACAAGTTTTTGTATATTATTAGATATTTTAAACAGTTTCTAGCGTTCCAGGTGACATCTATTAATTCTTTAACTTTAGAGGACTATGAGTTATTGATAACAACCCTACTATGAAACTAAGCATTCACCTATACTTATGTGTATTCTTTTGAACTATCCTCTTAAATGTACAAGTTTTTGTATATTATTAGATGTTTTAAACAGTTTCTAGCGTTCCCGGTGAAATCTATTAATTCTTTAACTTTAGAGGACTATGAGTTATTGATAACAAGCCTACAATGAAACTAAGCATTCACCTATACTTATGTGTAGTTTTATGAACCATCCTCTTAAATGTACCAGTTTTTGTATATTATTAAATGTTTAAACAGTTTCTAGCATTCCAGTTGACATCTATTAATTCTTTAATTTTAGAGGACTATGAGTTATTGATAACAATCCTACTATGAAACTAAGCATTCTCCTATAATTATGTGTATTCTTTTGAAACATCCTCTTAAATGTACCAGTTTTTGTATATAATTAGACGTTTTAAACAGTTTCTATCGTTCCAGGTGATATCAATGAATTCTTTAATTTTAGAGGACTATGAGTTATTGATAACAAGCCTACTATGAAACAAAGCATTCACCTATACTTCTGTGTATTCTTTTGAACCGTCCTCTTAAATATACCAGTTTTTGTATATTATTAAATGCTTTAAACATTTTCTAGCGTTCCAGGTGATATCTATTAATTCTTTAATTTTAGAGGATTATGAGTTATTGATAACAAGCCTACTATGAAACGAAGCATTCACCTATACTTCTGTGTATTCTTTTGAACCATCCTCTTAAATGTACAAGTTTTTGTATATTATTAGATGTTTTAAACAGTTTCTAGCATTCCAGGTGACATCTATTCATTTTTTAACTTTAGAGGACTATGAGTTATTAATATCAAGCCTACTATGAAACTAAGCATTCACCTATACTTCTGTGTATTCTTTTGAGCCATCCTCTTAAATGTACAAGTTTTTGTATATTATTAGATGTTTTAAACAGTTTCTAGCATTCTAGGTGACATCTATTCATTTTTTAACTTTAGAGGACTATGAGTTATTAATATCAAGCCTACTATGAAACTAAGCATTCACCTATACTTCTGTTTATTCTTTTGAACCGTCCTCTTAAATATACCAGTTTTTGTATATTATTAAATGCTTTAAACAGTTTCTAGCGTTCCAGGTGACATCTATTAACTCTTTAATTTTAGAGGACTATGAGTTATTGATAACAATCCTACTATGAATCTAAGCATTCTCCTATAATTATGTGTATTCTTTTGAACCATCATCTTAAATGTACCAGTTTTTGTATATTATTAAATGTTTAAACAGTTTCTAGCATTCCAGTTGATATCTATTAATTCTTTAATTTTAGAGGACTATGAGTTATTGATAACAATCCTACTATGAAACTAAGCATTCTCCTATAATTATGTGTATTCTTTTGAATCATCCTCTTAAATGTACCAGTTTTTGTATATTATTAGACGTTTTAAACCGTTTCTATCGTTCCAGGTGATATCTATGAATTCTTTAATTTTAGATGACTATGAGTTATTGATAACAAGCCTACTATGAAACAAAGCATTCACCTATACTTTTGTGTATTCTTTTGAACCGTCCTCTTAAATATACCAGTTTTTGTATATTGTTAAATGCTTTAAACAGTTTCTAGCGTTCCAGGTGATATCTATTAATTCTTTAATTTTAGAGGACTATGAGTTATTGATAACAAGCCTACTATGAAACTAAGCATTCACCTATACTTCTGTGTATTCTCTTGAACCATCCTCTTAAATGTACAAGTTTTTGTATATTATTAGATGTTTTAAACAGTTTCTAGCGTTCCAGGTGACATCTATTAATTTTTTAACTTTAGAGGACTATGAGTTATTAATATCAAGCCTACTATGAAACTAAGCATTCACCTATACTTCTGTGTACTCTTTTGAACCGTCCTCTTAAATTTGCCAGTTTTTGTATATTATTAAATGCTATAAACAGTTTCTAGCGTTCCAGGTGACATCTATTAATTTTTTAACTTTAGAGGACTATGAGTTATTAATATCAAGCCTACTATGAAACTAAGCATTCACCTATACTTCTGTGTACTCTTTTGAACCGTCCTCTTAAATGTGCCAGTTTTTGTATATTATTAAATGCTTTAAAAAATTTCTAGCGTTCCGGGTGACATCTATTAATTCTTTAATTTTAGAGGACTATGAGTTATTGATATCAAGCCTACTATGAAACTAAGCATTCACCTATACTTCTGTGTACTCTTTTGAACCGTCCTCTTAAATGTGCCAGTTTTTGTATATTATTAAATGCTTTAAACAATTTCTAGAGTTCCAGGTGACATCTATTAATCTTTAATTTTAGAAGACTATGAGTTATTGATAAGAAGGCTGCTATGAAACTAAGCATTCACCTATACTTCTGTGTATTCTTTTGAACCATCCTCTTAAATGTAGCAGCTTTTGTATATTATTAAATGTTTTAAACAGTTTCTAGCGTTCCAGGTGACATCTATTAATTCTTTAACTTTAGAGGACTATGAGTTATTGATAACAAGCCTACTATAATCTTAAGCATTCACCTATACTTCTGTGTATTCTTTTGAACCATCCTCTTAAATGTACCAGTTTTTGTATATTATTAAATGCTATAAACAGTTTCTAGCGTTCCATGTGACATCTATTAATTCTTTAATTTTAGAGGTCTATGAGTTTTTGATAACAACCCTACTATGAAACTAAGCATTCACCTATACTTCTGTGTATTCTTTTGAACCATCCTCTTAAATGTACAAGTTTTTGTATATTATTAGATTTTTTAAACAGTTTCTAGCATTCCAGGTGACATCTATTTATTTTTTAACTTTAGAGGACTATGAGTTATTAATATCAAGCCTACTATGAAACTAAGCATTCACCTATTCTTCTGTGTACTCTTCTGAACCGTCCTCTTAAATGTACAAATTTTGTATATTATTAGATGTTTTAAACAGTTTCTAGCGTTCCAGGTGAAATCTATTAATTCTTTAACTTTAGAGGACTATGAGTTATTGATAACAAGCCTTCAATGAAACTAAGTATTCACCTATACTTATGTGTAGTTTTTTGAACCATCCTCTTAAATGTACCAGTTTTTGTATATTATTAATTGTTTAAACAGTTTCTAGCATTCCAGTTGACATCTATTAATTCTTTAATTTTAGAGGACTATGAGTTATCGATAACAAGACTACTATGAAACTAACCATTCACCTATACTTCTGTGTATTCTTTTGAACCATCCTCTTAAATGTACAAGTTTTTGTATATTATTAGATATTTTAAACAGTTTCTAGCGTTCCAGGTGACATCTATTAATTCTTTAACTTTAGAGGACTATGAGTTATTGATAACAACCCTACTATGAAACTAAGCATTCACCTATACTTATGTGTATTCTTTTGAACCATCCTCTTAAATGTACAAGTTTTTGTATATTATTAGATGTTTTAAACAGTTTCTAGCGTTCCAGGTGAAATCTATTAATTCTTTAACTTTAGAGGACTATGAGTTATTGATAACAAGCCTACAATGAAACTAAGCATTCACCTATACTTAAGTGTAGTTTTTTGAACCATCCTCTTAAATGTACCAGTTTTTGTATATTATTAAATGTTTAAACAGTTTCTAGCATTCCAGTTGACATCTATTAATTCTTTAATTTTAGAGGACTATGAGTTATCGATAACAAGACTACTATGAAACTAAGCATTCACCTATACTTCTGTGTATTCTATTGAACCATCCTCTTAAATGTACAAGTTTTTGTATATTATTAGATATTTTAAACAGTTTCTAGATTTCCAGATGACATCTATTAATCTTTAATTTTAGAGGACTATGAGTTATTGATAACAAGCCTAATATGAAACTAAGCATTCACCTATACTTATGTGTATTCTTTTGAACCATCCTCTTAAATGTACAAGATTTTGTATATTATTAGATGTTTTAAACAGTTTCTAGCGTTCCAGGTGAAATCTATTAATTCTTTAACTTTAGAGGACTATGAGTTATTGATAACAAGCCTACAATGAAACTAAGCATTCACCTATACTTATGTGTAGTTTTTTGAACCATCCTCTTAAATGTACCAGTTTTTGTATATTATTAAATGTTTAAACAGTTTCTAGCATTCCAGTTGACATCTATTAATTCTTTAATTTTAGAGGACTATAAGTTATTGATAACAATCCTACTATGAAACTAAGCATTCTCCTATAATTATGTGTATTCTTTTGAACCATCCTCTTAAATGTACCAGTTTTTGCATATAATTAGACGTTTTAAACAGTTTCTATCGTTCCAAGTGATATCTATGAATTCTTTAATTTTAGAGGACTATGAGTTATTGATAACAAGCCTACTATGAAACAAAGCATTCACCTATACTTCTGTGTATTCTTTTGAACCGTCCTCTTAAATATACCAGTTTTTGTATATTATTAAATGCTTTAAACATTTTCTAGGGTTCCAGGTGATATCTATTAATTCTTTAATTTTAGAGGATTATGAGTTATTGATAACAAGCCTACTATGAAACGAAGCATTCACCTATACTTCTGTGTATTCTTTTGAACCATCCTCTTAAATGTACAAGTTTTTGTATATTATTAGATATTTTAAACAGTTTCTAGCGTTCCAGGTGACATCTATTAATTCTTTAACTTTAGAGGACTATGAGTTATTGATAACAACCCTACTATGAAACTAAGCATTCACCTATACTTATGTGTATTCTTTTGAACTATCCTCTTAAATGTACAAGTTTTTGTATATTATTAGATGTTTTAAACAGTTTCTAGCGTTCCCGGTGAAATCTATTAATTCTTTAACTTTAGAGGACTATGAGTTATTGATAACAAGCCTACAATGAAACTAAGCATTCACCTATACTTATGTGTAGTTTTTTGAACCATCCTCTTAAATGTACCAGTTTTTGTATATTATTAAATGTTTAAACAGTTTCTAGCATTCCAGTTGACATCTATTAATTCTTTAATTTTAGAGGACTATGAGTTATTGATAACAATCCTACTATGAAACTAAGCATTCTCCTATAATTATGTGTATTCTTTTGAACCATCCTCTTAAATGTACCAGTTTTTGTATATAATTAGACGTTTTAAACAGTTTCTATCGTTCCAGGTGATATCAATGAATTCTTTAATTTTAGAGGACTATGAGTTATTGATAACAAGCCTACTATGAAACAAAGCATTCACCTATACTTCTGTGTATTCTTTTGAACCGTCCTCTTAAATATACCAGTTTTTGTATATTATTAAATGCTTTAAACATTTTCTAGCGTTCCAGGTGATATCTATTAATTCTTTAATTTTAGAGGATTATGAGTTATTGATAACAAGCCTACTATGAAACGAAGCATTCACCTATACTTCTGTGTATTCTTTTGAACCATCCTCTTAAATGTACAAGTTTTTGTATATTATTAGATGTTTTAAACAGTTTCTAGCATTCCAGGTGACATCTATTCATTTTTTAACTTTAGAGGACTATGAGTTATTAATATCAAGCCTACTATGAAACTAAGCATTCACCTATACTTCTGTGTATTCTTTTGAGCCATCCTCTTAAATGTACAAGTTTTTGTATATTATTAGATGTTTTAAACAGTTTCTAGCATTCTAGGTGACATCTATTCATTTTTTAACTTTAGAGGACTATGAGTTATTAATATCAAGCCTACTATGAAACTAAGCATTCACCTATACTTCTGTTTATTCTTTTGAACCGTCCTCTTAAATATACCAGTTTTTGTATATTATTAAATGCTTTAAACAGTTTCTAGCGTTCCAGGTGACATCTATTAACTCTTTAATTTTAGAGGACTATGAGTTATTGATAACAATCCTACTATGAATCTAAGCATTCTCCTATAATTATGTGTATTCTTTTGAACCATCATCTTAAATGTACCAGTTTTTGTATATTATTAAATGTTTAAACAGTTTCTAGCATTCCAGTTGATATCTATTAATTCTTTAATTTTAGAGGACTATGAGTTATTGATAACAATCCTACTATGAAACTAAGCATTCTCCTATAATTATGTGTATTCTTTTGAATCATCCTCTTAAATGTACCAGTTTTTGTATATTATTAGACGTTTTAAACCGTTTCTATCGTTCCAGGTGATATCTATGAATTCTTTAATTTTAGATGACTATGAGTTATTGATAACAAGCCTACTATGAAACAAAGCATTCACCTATACTTTTGTGTATTCTTTTGAACCGTCCTCTTAAATATACCAGTTTTTGTATATTGTTAAATGCTTTAAACAGTTTCTAGCGTTCCAGGTGATATCTATTAATTCTTTAATTTTAGAGGACTATGAGTTATTGATAACAAGCCTACTATGAAACTAAGCATTCACCTATACTTCTGTGTATTCTCTTGAACCATCCTCTTAAATGTACAAGTTTTTGTATATTATTAGATGTTTTAAACAGTTTCTAGCGTTCCAGGTGACATCTATTAATTTTTTAACTTTAGAGGACTATGAGTTATTAATATCAAGCCTACTATGAAACTAAGCATTCACCTATACTTCTGTGTACTCTTTTGAACCGTCCTCTTAAATTTGCCAGTTTTTGTATATTATTAAATGCTATAAACAGTTTCTAGCGTTCCAGGTGACATCTATTAATTTTTTAACTTTAGAGGACTATGAGTTATTAATATCAAGCCTACTATGAAACTAAGCATTCACCTATACTTCTGTGTACTCTTTTGAACCGTCCTCTTAAATGTGCCAGTTTTTGTATATTATTAAATGCTTTAAAAAATTTCTAGCGTTCCGGGTGACATCTATTAATTCTTTAATTTTAGAGGACTATGAGTTATTGATATCAAGCCTACTATGAAACTAAGCATTCACCTATACTTCTGTGTACTCTTTTGAACCGTCCTCTTAAATGTGCCAGTTTTTGTATATTATTAAATGCTTTAAACAATTTCTAGAGTTCCAGGTGACATCTATTAATCTTTAATTTTAGAAGACTATGAGTTATTGATAAGAAGGCTGCTATGAAACTAAGCATTCACCTATACTTCTGTGTATTCTTTTGAACCATCCTCTTAAATGTAGCAGCTTTTGTATATTATTAAATGTTTTAAACAGTTTCTAGCGTTCCAGGTGACATCTATTAATTCTTTAACTTTAGAGGACTATGAGTTATTGATAACAAGCCTACTATAATCTTAAGCATTCACCTATACTTCTGTGTATTCTTTTGAACCATCCTCTTAAATGTACCAGTTTTTGTATATTATTAAATGCTATAAACAGTTTCTAGCGTTCCATGTGACATCTATTAATTCTTTAATTTTAGAGGTCTATGAGTTTTTGATAACAACCCTACTATGAAACTAAGCATTCACCTATACTTCTGTGTATTCTTTTGAACCATCCTCTTAAATGTACAAGTTTTTGTATATTATTAGATTTTTTAAACAGTTTCTAGCATTCCAGGTGACATCTATTTATTTTTTAACTTTAGAGGACTATGAGTTATTAATATCAAGCCTACTATGAAACTAAGCATTCACCTATTCTTCTGTGTACTCTTCTGAACCGTCCTCTTAAATGTACAAATTTTGTATATTATTAGATGTTTTAAACAGTTTCTAGCGTTCCAGGTGAAATCTATTAATTCTTTAACTTTAGAGGACTATGAGTTATTGATAACAAGCCTTCAATGAAACTAAGTATTCACCTATACTTATGTGTAGTTTTTTGAACCATCCTCTTAAATGTACCAGTTTTTGTATATTATTAATTGTTTAAACAGTTTCTAGCATTCCAGTTGACATCTATTAATTCTTTAATTTTAGAGGACTATGAGTTATCGATAACAAGACTACTATGAAACTAACCATTCACCTATACTTCTGTGTATTCTTTTGAACCATCCTCTTAAATGTACAAGTTTTTGTATATTATTAGATATTTTAAACAGTTTCTAGCGTTCCAGGTGACATCTATTAATTCTTTAACTTTAGAGGACTATGAGTTATTGATAACAACCCTACTATGAAACTAAGCATTCACCTATACTTATGTGTATTCTTTTGAACCATCCTCTTAAATGTACAAGTTTTTGTATATTATTAGATGTTTTAAACAGTTTCTAGCGTTCCAGGTGAAATCTATTAATTCTTTAACTTTAGAGGACTATGAGTTATTGATAACAAGCCTACAATGAAACTAAGCATTCACCTATACTTAAGTGTAGTTTTTTGAACCATCCTCTTAAATGTACCAGTTTTTGTATATTATTAAATGTTTAAACAGTTTCTAGCATTCCAGTTGACATCTATTAATTCTTTAATTTTAGAGGACTATGAGTTATCGATAACAAGACTACTATGAAACTAAGCATTCACCTATACTTCTGTGTATTCTATTGAACCATCCTCTTAAATGTACAAGTTTTTGTATATTATTAGATATTTTAAACAGTTTCTAGATTTCCAGATGACATCTATTAATCTTTAATTTTAGAGGACTATGAGTTATTGATAACAAGCCTAATATGAAACTAAGCATTCACCTATACTTATGTGTATTCTTTTGAACCATCCTCTTAAATGTACAAGATTTTGTATATTATTAGATGTTTTAAACAGTTTCTAGCGTTCCAGGTGAAATCTATTAATTCTTTAACTTTAGAGGACTATGAGTTATTGATAACAAGCCTACAATGAAACTAAGCATTCACCTATACTTATGTGTAGTTTTTTGAACCATCCTCATAAATGTACCAGTTTTTGTATATTATTAAATGTTTAAACAGTTTCTAGAATTCCAGTTGACATCTATTAATTCTTTAATTTTAGAGGACTATGAGTTATTGATAACAATCCTACTATGAAACTAAGCATTCTCCTATAATTATGTGTATTCTTTTGAACCATCCTCTTAAATGTACCAGTTTTTGCATATAATTAGACGTTTTAAACAGTTTCTATCGTTCCAAGTGATATCTATGAATTCTTTAATTTTAGAGGACTATGAGTTACTGATAACAAGCCTACTATGAAACAAAGCATTCACCTATACTTCTGTGTATTCTTTTGAACCGTCCTCTTAAATATACCAGTTTTTGTATATTATTAAATGCTTTAAACATTTTCTAGCGTTCCAGGTGATATCTATTAATTCTTTAATTTTAGAGGATTATGAGTTATTGATAACAAGCCTACTATGAAACGAAGCATTCACCTATACTTCTGTGTATTCTTTTGAACCATCCTCTGAAATGTACAAGTTTTTGTATATTATTAGATATTTTAAACAGTTTCTAGCGTTCCAGGTGACATCTATTAATTCTTTAACTTTAGAGGACTATGAGTTATTGATAACAACCCTACTATGAAACTAAGCATTCACCTATACTTATGTGTATTCTTTTGAACTATCCTCTTAAATGTACAAGTTTTTGTATATTATTAGATGTTTTAAACAGTTTCTAGCGTTCCCGGTGAAATCTATTAATTCTTTAACTTTAGAGGACTATGAGTTATTGATAACAAGCCTACAATGAAACTAAGCATTCACCTATACTTGTGTGTAGTTTTATGAACCATCCTCTTAAATGTACCAGTTTTTGTATATTATTAAATGTTTAAACAGTTTCTAGCATTCCAGTTGACATCTATTAATTCTTTAATTTTAGAGGACTATGAGTTATTGATAACAATCCTACTATGAAACTAAGCATTCTCCTATAATTATGTGTATTCTTTTGAACCATCCTCTTAAATGTACCAGTTTTTGTATATAATTAGACGTTTTAAACAGTTTCTATCGTTCCAGGTGATATCAATGAATTCTTTAATTTTAGAGGACTATGAGTTATTGATAACAAGCCTACTATGAAACAAAGCATTCACCTATACTTCTGTGTATTCTTTTGAACCGTCCTCTTAAATATACCAGTTTTTGTATATTATTAAATGCTTTAAACATTTTCTAGCGTTCCAGGTGATATCTATTAATTCTTTAATTTTAGAGGATTATGAGTTATTGATAACAAGCCTACTATGAAACGAAGCATTCACCTATACTTCTGTGTATTCTTTTGAACCATCCTCTTAAATGTACAAGTTTTTGTATATTATTAGATGTTTTAAACAGTTTCTAGCATTCCAGGTGACATCTATTCATTTTTTAACTTTAGAGGACTATGAGTTATTAATATCAAGCCTACTATGAAACTAAGCATTCACCTATACTTCTGTGTATTCTTTTGAGCCATCCTCTTAAATGTACAAGTTTTTGTATATTATTAGATGTTTTAAACAGTTTCTAGCATTCTAGGTGACATCTATTCATTTTTTAACTTTAGAGGACTATGAGTTATTAATATCAAGCCTACTATGAAACTAAGCATTCACCTATACTTCTGTTTATTCTTTTGAACCGTCCTCTTAAATATACCAGTTTTTGTATATTATTAAATGCTTTAAACAGTTTCTAGCGTTCCAGGTGACATCTATTAACTCTTTAATTTTAGAGGACTATGAGTTATTGATAACAATCCTACTATGAATCTAAGCATTCTCCTATAATTATGTGTATTCTTTTGAACCATCATCTTAAATGTACCAGTTTTTGTATATTATTAAATGTTTAAACAGTTTCTAGCATTCCAGTTGATATCTATTAATTCTTTAATTTTAGAGGACTATGAGTTATTGATAACAATCCTACTATGAAACTAAGCATTCTCCTATAATTATGTGTATTCTTTTGAATCATCCTCTTAAATGTACCAGTTTTTGTATATTATTAGACGTTTTAAACCGTTTCTATCGTTCCAGGTGATATCTATGAATTCTTTAATTTTAGATGACTATGAGTTATTGATAACAAGCCTACTATGAAACAAAGCATTCACCTATACTTTTGTGTATTCTTTTGAACCGTCCTCTTAAATATACCAGTTTTTGTATATTGTTAAATGCTTTAAACAGTTTCTAGCGTTCCAGGTGATATCTATTAATTCTTTAATTTTAGAGGACTATGAGTTATTGATAACAAGCCTACTATGAAACTAAGCATTCACCTATACTTCTGTGTATTCTCTTGAACCATCCTCTTAAATGTACAAGTTTTTGTATATTATTAGATGTTTTAAACAGTTTCTAGCGTTCCAGGTGACATCTATTAATTTTTTAACTTTAGAGGACTATGAGTTATTAATATCAAGCCTACTATGAAACTAAGCATTCACCTATACTTCTGTGTACTCTTTTGAACCGTCCTCTTAAATTTGCCAGTTTTTGTATATTATTAAATGCTATAAACAGTTTCTAGCGTTCCAGGTGACATCTATTAATTTTTTAACTTTAGAGGACTATGAGTTATTAATATCAAGCCTACTATGAAACTAAGCATTCACCTATACTTCTGTGTACTCTTTTGAACCGTCCTCTTAAATGTGCCAGTTTTTGTATATTATTAAATGCTTTAAAAAATTTCTAGCGTTCCGGGTGACATCTATTAATTCTTTAATTTTAGAGGACTATGAGTTATTGATATCAAGCCTACTATGAAACTAAGCATTCACCTATACTTCTGTGTACTCTTTTGAACCGTCCTCTTAAATGTGCCAGTTTTTGTATATTATTAAATGCTTTAAACAATTTCTAGAGTTCCAGGTGACATCTATTAATCTTTAATTTTAGAAGACTATGAGTTATTGATAAGAAGGCTGCTATGAAACTAAGCATTCACCTATACTTCTGTGTATTCTTTTGAACCATCCTCTTAAATGTAGCAGCTTTTGTATATTATTAAATGTTTTAAACAGTTTCTAGCGTTCCAGGTGACATCTATTAATTCTTTAACTTTAGAGGACTATGAGTTATTGATAACAAGCCTACTATAATCTTAAGCATTCACCTATACTTCTGTGTATTCTTTTGAACCATCCTCTTAAATGTACCAGTTTTTGTATATTATTAAATGCTATAAACAGTTTCTAGCGTTCCATGTGACATCTATTAATTCTTTAATTTTAGAGGTCTATGAGTTTTTGATAACAACCCTACTATGAAACTAAGCATTCACCTATACTTCTGTGTATTCTTTTGAACCATCCTCTTAAATGTACAAGTTTTTGTATATTATTAGATTTTTTAAACAGTTTCTAGCATTCCAGGTGACATCTATTTATTTTTTAACTTTAGAGGACTATGAGTTATTAATATCAAGCCTACTAAGAAACTAAGCATTCACCTATTCTTCTGTGTACTCTTTTGAACCGTCCTCTTAAATGTGCCAGTTTCTGTATATTATTAAATGCTTTAAACAATTTCTAGCGTTCCAGGTGACATCTATTAATTCTTTAACTTTAGAGGACTTTGAGTTATTGATATCAAGCCTACTATGAAACTAAGCATTCACCTATACTTCTGTGTACTCTTTTGAACCGTCCTCTTAAATGTACAAGTTTTTGTATATTATTAGATATTTTAAACAGTTTCTAGCGTTCCAGGTGACATCTTTTAATTTTTTAACTTTAGAGGACTATGAGTTATTGATAACAACCCTACTATGAAACTAAGCATTCACCTATACTTCTGTGTATTCTATTGAACCATCCTCTTAAATGTACAAGTTTTTGTATATTATTAGATATTTTAAACAGTTTCTAGATTTCCAGATGACATCTATTAATCTTTAATTTTAGAGGACTATGAGTTATTGATAACAAGCCTAATATGAAACTAAGCATTCACCTATACTTATGTGTATTCTTTTGAACCATCCTCTTAAATGTACAAGATTTTGTATATTATTAGATGTTTTAAACAGTTTCTAGCGTTCCAGGTGAAATCTATTAATTCTTTAACTTTAGAGGACTATGAGTTATTGATAACAAGCCTACAATGAAACTAAGCATTCACCTATACTTATGTGTAGTTTTTTGAACCATCCTCTTAAATGTACCAGTTTTTGTATATTATTAAATGTTTAAACAGTTTCTAG
The DNA here is from genome assembly GCF_003573695.1 of Papaver somniferum. NCBI lineage: Eukaryota > Viridiplantae > Streptophyta > Magnoliopsida > Ranunculales > Papaveraceae > Papaver > Papaver somniferum. The sequence continues at coordinate 53,391 of NW_020618937.1, read as the reverse complement.
CATTCCAGTTGACATCTATTAATTCTTTAATTTTAGAGGACTATGAGTTATTGATAACAATCCTACTATGAAACTAAGCATTCTCCTATAATTATGTGTATTCTTTTGAACCATCCTCTTAAATGTACCAGTTTTTGCATATAATTAGACGTTTTAAACAGTTTCTATCGTTCCAAGTGATATCTATGAATTCTTTAATTTTAGAGGACTATGAGTTACTGATAACAAGCCTACTATGAAACAAAGCATTCACCTATACTTCTGTGTATTCTTTTGAACCGTCCTCTTAAATATACCAGTTTTTGTATATTATTAAATGCTTTAAACATTTTCTAGCGTTCCAGGTGATATCTATTAATTCTTTAATTTTAGAGGATTATGAGTTATTGATAACAAGCCTACTATGAAACGAAGCATTCACCTATACTTCTGTGTATTCTTTTGAACCATCCTCTTAAATGTACAAGTTTTTGTATATTATTAGATATTTTAAACAGTTTCTAGCGTTCCAGGTGACATCTATTAATTCTTTAACTTTAGAGGACTATGAGTTATTGATAACAACCCTACTATGAAACTAAGCATTCACCTATACTTATGTGTATTCTTTTGAACTATCCTCTTAAATGTACAAGTTTTTGTATATTATTAGATGTTTTAAACAGTTTCTAGCGTTCCCGGTGAAATCTATTAATTCTTTAACTTTAGAGGACTATGAGTTATTGATAACAAGCCTACAATGAAACTAAGCATTCACCTATACTTATGTGTAGTTTTTTGAACCATCCTCTTAAATGTACCAGTTTTTGTATATTATTAAATGTTTAAACAGTTTCTAGCATTCCAGTTGACATCTATTAATTCTTTAATTTTAGAGGACTATGAGTTATTGATAACAATCCTACTATGAAACTAAGCATTCTCCTATAATTATGTGTATTCTTTTGAACCATCCTCTTAAATGTACCAGTTTTTGTATATAATTAGACGTTTTAAACAGTTTCTATCGTTCCAGGTGATATCAATGAATTCTTTAATTTTAGAGGACTATGAGTTATTGATAACAAGCCTACTATGAAACAAAGCATTCACCTATACTTCTGTGTATTCTTTTGAACCGTCCTCTTAAATATACCAGTTTTTGTATATTATTAAATGCTTTAAACATTTTCTAGCGTTCCAGGTGATATCTATTAATTCTTTAATTTTAGAGGATTATGAGTTATTGATAACAAGCCTACTATGAAACGAAGCATTCACCTATACTTCTGTGTATTCTTTTGAACCATCCTCTTAAATGTACAAGTTTTTGTATATTATTAGATGTTTTAAACAGTTTCTAGCATTCCAGGTGACATCTATTCATTTTTTAACTTTAGAGGACTATGAGTTATTAATATCAAGCCTACTATGAAACTAAGCATTCACCTATACTTCTGTGTATTCTTTTGAGCCATCCTCTTAAATGTACAAGTTTTGTATATTATTAGATGTTTTAAACAGTTTCTAGCATTCCAGGTGACATCTATTCATTTTTTAACTTTAGAGGACTATGAGTTATTAATATCAAGCCTACTATGAAACTAAGCATTCACCTATACTTCTGTTTATTCTTTTGAACCGTCCTCTTAAATATACCAGTTTTTGTATATTATTAAATGCTTTAAACAGTTTCTAGCGTTCCAGGTGACATCTATTAACTCTTTAATTTTAGAGGACTATGAGTTATTGATAACAATCCTACTATGAATCTAAGCATTCTCCTATAATTATGTGTATTCTTTTGAACCATCATCTTAAATGTACCAGTTTTTGTATATTATTAAATGTTTAAACAGTTTCTAGCATTCCAGTTGATATCTATTAATTCTTTAATTTTAGAGGACTATGAGTTATTGATAACAATCCTACTATGAAACTAAGCATTCTCCTATAATTATGTGTATTCTTTTGAATCATCCTCTTAAATGTACCAGTTTTTGTATATTATTAGACGTTTTAAACCGTTTCTATCGTTCCAGGTGATATCTATGAATTCTTTAATTTTAGATGACTATGAGTTATTGATAACAAGCCTACTATGAAACAAAGCATTCACCTATACTTTTGTGTATTCTTTTGAACCGTCCTCTTAAATATACCAGTTTTTGTATATTGTTAAATGCTTTAAACAGTTTCTAGCGTTCCAGGTGATATCTATTAATTCTTTAATTTTAGAGGACTATGAGTTATTGATAACAAGCCTACTATGAAACTAAGCATTCACCTATACTTCTGTGTATTCTCTTGAACCATCCTCTTAAATGTACAAGTTTTTGTATATTATTAGATGTTTTAAACAGTTTCTAGCGTTCCAGGTGACATCTATTAATTTTTTAACTTTAGAGGACTATGAGTTATTAATATCAAGCCTACTATGAAACTAAGCATTCACCTATACTTCTGTGTACTCTTTTGAACCGTCCTCTTAAATTTGCCAGTTTTTGTATATTATTAAATGCTTTAAACAGTTTCTAGCGTTCCAGGTGACATCTATTAATTTTTTAACTTTAGAGGACTATGAGTTATTAATATCAAACCTACTATGAAACTAAGCATTCACCTATACTTCTGTGTACTCTTTTGAACCGTCCTCTTAAATGTGCCAGTTTTTGTATATTATTAAATGCTTTAAAAAATTTCTAGCGTTCCGGGTGACATCTATTAATTCTTTAACTTTAGAGGACTATGAGTTATTGATATCAAGCCTACTATGAAACTAAGCATTCACCTATACTTCTGTGTACTCTTTTGAACCGTCCTCTTAAATGTGCCAGTTTTTGTATATTATTAAATGCTTTAAACATTTTCTAGCGTTCCAGGTGATATCTATTAATTCTTTAATTTTAGAGGATTATGAGTTATTGATAACAAGCCTACTATGAAACGAAGCATTCACCTATACTTCTGTGTATTCTTTTGAACCATCCTCTTAAATGTACAAGTTTTTGTATATTATTAGATATTTTAAACAGTTTCTAGCGTTCCAGGTGACATCTATTAATTCTTTAACTTTAGAGGACTATGAGTTATTGATAACAACCCTACTATGAAACTAAGCATTCACCTATACTTATGTGTATTCTTTTGAACTATCCTCTTAAATGTACAAGTTTTTGTATATTATTAGATGTTTTAAACAGTTTCTAGCGTTCCCGGTGAAATCTATTAATTCTTTAACTTTAGAGGACTATGAGTTATTGATAACAAGCCTACAATGAAACTAAGCATTCACCTATACTTATGTGTAGTTTTTTGAACCATCCTCTTAAATGTACCAGTTTTTGTATATTATTAAATGTTTAAACAGTTTCTAGCATTCCAGTTGACATCTATTAATTCTTTAATTTTAGAGGACTATGAGTTATTGATAACAATCCTACTATGAAACTAAGCATTCTCCTATAATTATGTGTATTCTTTTGAACCATCCTCTTAAATGTACCAGTTTTTGTATATAATTAGACGTTTTAAACAGTTTCTATCGTTCCAGGTGATATCAATGAATTCTTTAATTTTAGAGGACTATGAGTTATTGATAACAAGCCTACTATGAAACAAAGCATTCACCTATACTTCTGTGTATTCTTTTGAACCGTCCTCTTAAATATACCAGTTTTTGTATATTATTAAATGCTTTAAACATTTTCTAGCGTTCCAGGTGATATCTATTAATTCTTTAATTTTAGAGGATTATGAGTTATTGATAACAAGCCTACTATGAAACGAAGCATTCACCTATACTTCTGTGTATTCTTTTGAACCATCCTCTTAAATGTACAAGTTTTTGTATATTATTAGATGTTTTAAACAGTTTCTAGCATTCCAGGTGACATCTATTCATTTTTTAACTTTAGAGGACTATGAGTTATTAATATCAAGCCTACTATGAAACTAAGCATTCACCTATACTTCTGTGTATTCTTTTGAGCCATCCTCTTAAATGTACAAGTTTTTGTATATTATTAGATGTTTTAAACAGTTTCTAGCATTCTAGGTGACATCTATTCATTTTTTAACTTTAGAGGACTATGAGTTATTAATATCAAGCCTACTATGAAACTAAGCATTCACCTATACTTCTGTTTATTCTTTTGAACCGTCCTCTTAAATATACCAGTTTTTGTATATTATTAAATGCTTTAAACAGTTTCTAGCGTTCCAGGTGACATCTATTAACTCTTTAATTTTAGAGGACTATGAGTTATTGATAACAATCCTACTATGAATCTAAGCATTCTCCTATAATTATGTGTATTCTTTTGAACCATCATCTTAAATGTACCAGTTTTTGTATATTATTAAATGTTTAAACAGTTTCTAGCATTCCAGTTGATATCTATTAATTCTTTAATTTTAGAGGACTATGAGTTATTGATAACAATCCTACTATGAAACTAAGCATTCTCCTATAATTATGTGTATTCTTTTGAATCATCCTCTTAAATGTACCAGTTTTTGTATATTATTAGACGTTTTAAACCGTTTCTATCGTTCCAGGTGATATCTATGAATTCTTTAATTTTAGATGACTATGAGTTATTGATAACAAGCCTACTATGAAACAAAGCATTCACCTATACTTTTGTGTATTCTTTTGAACCGTCCTCTTAAATATACCAGTTTTTGTATATTGTTAAATGCTTTAAACAGTTTCTAGCGTTCCAGGTGATATCTATTAATTCTTTAATTTTAGAGGACTATGAGTTATTGATAACAAGCCTACTATGAAACTAAGCATTCACCTATACTTCTGTGTATTCTCTTGAACCATCCTCTTAAATGTACAAGTTTTTGTATATTATTAGATGTTTTAAACAGTTTCTAGCGTTCCAGGTGACATCTATTAATTTTTTAACTTTAGAGGACTATGAGTTATTAATATCAAGCCTACTATGAAACTAAGCATTCACCTATACTTCTGTGTACTCTTTTGAACCGTCCTCTTAAATTTGCCAGTTTTTGTATATTATTAAATGCTATAAACAGTTTCTAGCGTTCCAGGTGACATCTATTAATTTTTTAACTTTAGAGGACTATGAGTTATTAATATCAAGCCTACTATGAAACTAAGCATTCACCTATACTTCTGTGTACTCTTTTGAACCGTCCTCTTAAATGTGCCAGTTTTTGTATATTATTAAATGCTTTAAAAAATTTCTAGCGTTCCGGGTGACATCTATTAATTCTTTAATTTTAGAGGACTATGAGTTATTGATATCAAGCCTACTATGAAACTAAGCATTCACCTATACTTCTGTGTACTCTTTTGAACCGTCCTCTTAAATGTGCCAGTTTTTGTATATTATTAAATGCTTTAAACAATTTCTAGAGTTCCAGGTGACATCTATTAATCTTTAATTTTAGAAGACTATGAGTTATTGATAAGAAGGCTGCTATGAAACTAAGCATTCACCTATACTTCTGTGTATTCTTTTGAACCATCCTCTTAAATGTAGCAGCTTTTGTATATTATTAAATGTTTTAAACAGTTTCTAGCGTTCCAGGTGACATCTATTAATTCTTTAACTTTAGAGGACTATGAGTTATTGATAACAAGCCTACTATAATCTTAAGCATTCACCTATACTTCTGTGTATTCTTTTGAACCATCCTCTTAAATGTACCAGTTTTTGTATATTATTAAATGCTATAAACAGTTTCTAGCGTTCCATGTGACATCTATTAATTCTTTAATTTTAGAGGTCTATGAGTTTTTGATAACAACCCTACTATGAAACTAAGCATTCACCTATACTTCTGTGTATTCTTTTGAACCATCCTCTTAAATGTACAAGTTTTTGTATATTATTAGATTTTTTAAACAGTTTCTAGCATTCCAGGTGACATCTATTTATTTTTTAACTTTAGAGGACTATGAGTTATTAATATCAAGCCTACTATGAAACTAAGCATTCACCTATACTTCTGTGTACTCTTTTGAACCGTCCTCTTAAATGTGCCAGTTTCTGTATATTATTAAATGCTTTAAACAATTTCTAGCGTTCCGGGTGACATCTATTAATTCTTTAACTTTAGAGGACTTTGAGTTATTGATATCAAGCCTACTATGAAACTAAGCATTCACCTATACTTCTGTGTACTCTTTTGAACCGTCCTCTTAAATGTACAAGTTTTTGTATATTATTAGATATTTTAAACAGTTTCTAGCGTTCCAGGTGACATCTATTAATTTTTTAACTTTAGAGGACTATGAGTTATTGATAACAACCCTACTATGAAACTAAGCATTCACCTATACTTATGTGTATTCTTTTGAACCATCCTCTTAAATGTACAAGTTTTTGTATATTATTAGATGTTTTAAACAGTTTCTAGCGTTCCAGGTGAAATCTATTAATTCTTTAACTTTAGAGGACTATGAGTTATTGATAACAAGCCTTCAATGAAACTAAGTATTCACCTATACTTATGTGTAGTTTTTTGAACCATCCTCTTAAATGTACCAGTTTTTGTATATTATTAAATGTTTAAACAGTTTCTAGCATTCCAGTTGACATCTATTAATTCTTTAATTTTAGAGGACTATGAGTTATCGATAACAAGACTACTATGATTTTTTTTTTTGCTAAGTCAAGAAAATATATTGATAAAAAAGATATTTACAAGATAGGTGAAGGAGAAAAGGGATCAGAGAAACCCCTAAAAAACTCCTAAAACCTATTTAAAACGATAATAAATTACATTTGGAAACTCAATAGAACTTAAAAAAAACTGGTCGACCTTCAAAGTGAAAACCAACCCCGTCCTCTAGTAAACAACCACGCTTTGCCATTGCATCAGCTGCAAAATTTGCCTCTCTAAAAGAATGTTCAAAACGAATTGAACCATATAAACCTTTAACTTCCATCCATCTTTGCCTAGCAAACCAAGGAACATTATCTTCTTCCAAAGCCTTCAACACACTTGTAGAATCTGATCTAATAACAATGCAAGCATATCCCCACTGAACTGCCCACTCCATACCCACAATAATACCATACAATTCAGCCAAATAATTAGAAGTAACTCCCAAACCAATACACATTGCACCTACCACTTCATTATGTGCATTCCTTGCAACAACACCAGCTCCCGCCACCCCAGGATTACCTCTTGAGGCGCCATCCGTGCACAAAAGCAATTCATTATCATTAGGTGGAAACCAAAAACACTCCTTGGGATCAGTAAACTTCACCTTTCTATGCCGAACCCTAAAAAACTCCAGAATTCTCAAGTCATCCATAGAATTATGCATATAACTCTTCATACGAACTGAAAAATCTTGCATCAAACTAAAAACACGTTTTTGAAATAAAGACCAGCAAGGGTTCTTCTTTTCATACACTTTTTTGTTCCTAGTGAACCATAATTCTGAACGCACAACCAAATTCACTACCAACCACAAATCCTTAACAATACCACTATGGTTTTTTGCCTTTTGGTAAGAAGTAATGATATCATAATTAGGTTTAATTTTGAAAATACCTTCAATCCACTCCCAAGCTTGACGTGCAAAATTACAGCTCCAAAGAATATGTTGGAGAGACTCCTCCTCAATCTGACACACACTACATTTAAATGCAAGTTGAATTTTAAATCTGCTACGTACCTTATCAAGAGTAGCACACGCACCACGAATAAACTTCCAGTTCTGAGCCGCCAATGAAGGATGCACCACCCTCTTCCATAACAACCCCGCCTCCTTCAAAATAGGATATTTCTTCCTAATCAATTCCCTAGCTGACTTGACAGAAAATTTACCTTGTAAATCAGGCATCCAATAACGCCTATCCACTCCCGTATGAATTTTTGGTAAATCCTGTTGCACCACACCAGCACTTAAAAGGAGTTGCGAATGAACTCCATGAATCTGCCAATCACCTTGCACAATGATATCACAAACACGAGCTGATCTGTCTAAATCCATGCGATTTAAAACACTAGCTAAGGTTGTATTTCCATACCATATATCAAAGAATAAAGAAGTATCCCTACCGTCACCAATAAAACACTTCGTGTTGTCCACCATCTCCTTATGAACCCAACGAAGACCAGGAAGAATAGAAGATTTCACCCCTGCCATCTTAATACGACCATCCCTACAAGTAAATTTGGCTTCCAAAAACCTCGCACACCTCTTTCGAGAAGATTTTATAGCCCACCACAATTTCATCAGCAAAGCTTTATTCATAGTCCTTAGGCTAGTGATCCCAAGACCACCTTCCTTTAAAGGACTACAAATCTTATCAAAACCAACTACAAAAGCTCTAGAAAGATTAGAATCACCCGACCACAGAAAATTACGAATCACACGCTCACATTGAAGAGTGAATTTTACCGACCATTTGTACACAGCCATGTTATGAATAGAATAACTCGAAAGAACATTCTTAACAAGCACAACCCTATCTTGAAAAGATAACATCTTACCTTTCAGAACCGAAAGTTGATCCCTCAACTTATCAACAACGTTGCTGATGTGACTATACTTAACCATCCCCGGCATCACCTTAACTCCCAAATATCTATCAGGAAAGTTAGAAATTGCCATACCTAAGAAAGTTGCAATGGTCTGGCGCCTACTCAAAGTCCCACCACCGAAGTAGATCTTGCTCTTCTCCCTACAAACCCTCTGACCAGAAGCTTGTTGGTAATTCTCCAAAAGTTTCACCAGATTCTTCACACTCTTCATATTTCCCTTGTAAAAAATCATAATATCATCAGCAAAAAATAAATGAGTAGGAGCAATACCCTTACGTTTTACCATATAAGACATATCCTTATTCTGAAAGAGTTTAGTGATGTTGCGGCTAAGCACATCCTCAATCAAAACAAAAATAAGAGGAGATAGAGGATCCCCCTGCCGTAAACCCCTATTAATCTTGAAATAACCCTCCGGACTACCATTAAGAAGAATAGAAATACGCGCCGAATCCAGAATTTTCCAAATCCAAGAGCACCAATCTTCAGAAAAACCATACCTTCTAAAAACCTCAAGAACAAAAGACCAGCTCACCGTATCATAAGCCTGAGAGATATCAAGCTTCAAACCCAAATTACCATCCTTCCTTTTGATCTGCAATTCATTCACCATCTCAGAAGCTAAACTAATATTCTCATGGATATTCCTTCTCTTCATGAAAGCCACTTGCTCTTCAGACACCAACTTTCCCAACACCCTACCAAGCCTAGTAGCCAAAATTTTAGTAAAAATCTTAAAAAAGAAATTACTTAAACCAATCGGCTTAAAGTTCTTCAACCTAGCAGCTCCCCTAACCTTTGCAAGCAAAAGAATAAGACTAGAATTAACCCCATTAGGAACGGTTTTAGAAGACCAGCAATAAGTAACCGCTAAAATCAGATCCCTTTGAATAATCTCCCAACAATGTCTATAAAAACACCCCGAGAAACCATCTGGACCTGGCGCACTATCAGCTCCCAAATCAAAAACCGCCTGTTTAATCTCATCACAAGTAGGAATAGCATCCAGCATATGCGACTCTTCCACAGTAATAGAATCATGATCATAATCAAAAAGTGTTTCACTTACCTGACCATCCTCACCATTGAATTTAGCCTGATAGTAAGAAACCACATGAGCACTAAGATGAACCGGATCAGTAATAGTACTCCCATCTTCAGCAACAAGCTCCGAGATTGTATTAGCACTTCTACGAATTTTAATAGAGTTGTGAAAGAAAGAAGTGTTACTAGAACCCTCCAACAACCACTGATTTCTAGATTTTTGCTTTAACATTATATGCTGCTGCCTTTGAATATCTTGAACCTCAACAAGAGCATCCTTCATATTATTAAGTTTTGAAACATCAAACGTATCTTCATCAGAATTTCTACTAGCTACCTCACACTTAAGCGTTGCTTGCTTTAGTCTAGCATTGATATTACCAAAAACCATTTGATTCCATAACTTAATTGCCTCCTTCAACCGCTTCAATTTGAAAAGAAAGATAAAACCATGATTACCATACACCGGAGCCATCCAAGATAACTCCACCATCTTCAAAAAATCCGGATGAGAAAACCACATCTTCTGTATACGAAAAGGAGCACGTCTAGGCCTAGGATCACAAAAAGGAAAACCAATAAGAGTCGAATGGTCAGAAACTTCCCTAGGAAGAGCTTTACACCGCCAATTCGAAAACTTAGACAGCCAAGGTTCATTAATAATAGCACGATCCAACTTACTAATAATTCTACCAACACCAGTCTGACCATTGGTCCAAGTAAACTTAGACCCCGACGAATCTGCTTCAAACAAGTTATTATCCTCCATCCAATCAGAAAACTCATTAATACAAGAGAGACGAGTTGTCCTACCCCCTTTCTTTTCATCTTGACGAAGAACACAATTGAAATCACCCATAACCAACCAAGGAGTAGTTACGTCAACCGCTTCAAGTTGACTCCAAAGCCTCCTACGAAAAACTTGAATATAACTAGCATGAACAAAAGAGATAAGAACCCCCTCAGTTTTAACCGTAATGGCCTGTCTAGACATATTAATCACCACCGGCTCCTCAATATAATCATCCCAAAGAATCCACAAATTACCCAAAGAACTAGAAGTAGAATTATGAATTACCTTTTTATTATAACCAGCCAAATTTAACCTTATCATTACATTGTCAGTGCAACGAATCTTAAGCTCAGCAATACAAAGTACTACCGGTTTGTATTCATGCACCAATTTACGTAACTTACTACCCGCTTCCACCTTCGCCACCCCATTAATATTCCAATATAGAACTCTCATCAGGAAACACTCTTCTTTTTATTATGAATAGCTTGTGGAATCCTGCTAGGAATCCTGCTTTGTAAAACAGGAGAGACACCCTTCCTAACTCGGCTTCCCAAAGCATTCACTTCAGAATCCGAATCTGATTTGGAATCATTAAAACGTTGTTGAGAAGAACTAGAGCTTGTAATCAAAACCCGGCTTGGTTTTCTACTTTTCTTTGGCATATCCACTGGTATTTCCGCCCACTTAACACCCTTAACACCTGATGAAGCTTTCTCAGGCGTCAACTCTTCATCCGAACTACCTCCAGAAGTGTTTTCTGCCGCATCCGAACCCCCTCCAGAAAAGTGTTCAACATCATCATTATCCACACCCAACTCATCATTCAAAACATTGAACTTATTAGGAGAAACCACGATAGAAGTTTCAGCAACAGCTCTGTAGCTTGAGATATCCTCAATATTATCAACCACCATGTCTTGCAAAGACTTATTACCAGCCTCAACCGGCGTAAAAGAAGAACTCGCCTCATTCCTGTCACTAGAGTGATTAGTTCTTGCCAATTCACCACTCTTAGTTGACTTAGATGAGGTTGCAATTTCAACCATTGACAACCCAATAACCGAACTCTTTTGCAATGCTAACGCCTTCTTAGCCTTCTCAAAAGCTTCAGACGCTGCATGAAGATTGGCTTCAGTATTCGCTAAATCATTCTCTAGCTGAAGAGTTTGCTCCAAACCACCAGCACTCTCCACTAAACCAGCTTCAACCACCCCATTCACCACAGCTCCACCGTTCCCTACAGCAAGAGCATCATCCACATTACCACCAGCACCGTTAACAACATCATGAACCACAATAGCACCATCGTTTACACCACCTACAGCAGCGCCAACACCTACAGCAACAGCGTTTACACCACCTACAGCAGCGCCAACACCTACAGCAACAGCGTTTGTACCACCAGCAACAGCCACGGTTGCGTCAGCTCCATCACCCTTACGGTTTCTCCTATTACGCACATTCTGCCACTCCCCTTTCGCATCAGCCTTAGAAGTTTTCTCATCATTCTTTGATTGTCTTCTACATTCAACATCATTGTGACCAATTATGCAGCACTTCATACAGAATTTAGGTGATTTTGGGATATCCAAGTATTGCCAAAACGTTCTCCCCCCAGCTGTAATCTTAATTCTACTTGGAATGTGTTTTGCAAAATCCACATCTACCAAAACTGAAGCAAAGTTTCCATACTCCAGATTTAGAGTTCTTTGATCAACCACAATAGGAGTCCCTAAAACTTTTCCCATAGATAACAAGTTCTTCTCAGTCCATAGTTATGCATGTAAACCAGGAAAGTGAACCCATACGTTTGCATGGGAAGTTTTTTGACGATCAGGATCAAAACCTGGGTACCAATCCATTAACTTGAGTTCATGCTGTTGAACAAACCACTTTGTATGTCTAATTCTCTCCTTAGTTTCCTCATCTTGTAGCATAATAACAAAGAAACCTTTTCCCATAGTCATAAACCTAACATAATTAGGATTAATCTGCCATTGAGATATTAAAAGAGTTTTTACCTCAAAGAACTTCAGCCCCGTGAAGTTTAGTCGTGCAATGAAACTGTGTTGAAAGGGTTTACAACCCTCTTCATAGTAATCCGCGGGTATAACAAGGGATGGTTCTCCATCAATCAGAGTAGGATTAGGTAAACTAGTAATATCAATTCCTGTTGGTTTTAGGGTTTGTTTTCCCCTTACCTTGTCCGCAAAGGATTGGTGTTGCTGAATCCGTGATGAACTAGGATTATTTTCTACCATATTGAATCCGTGTTGAACAATGAAACCTACGTGAAAAAAATTCTAAACCCTTGTGTTTTCGCCAGAGTTTCTCTCTCCTCTCATGTTTTCCTCAACAAGACTACTATGAAACTAACCATTCACCTATACTTCTGTGTATTCTTGTGAACCATCCTCTTAAATGTACAAGTTTTTGTATATTATTAGATATTTTAAACAGTTTCTAGCGTTCCAGGTGACATCTATTAATTCTTTAACTTTAGAGGACTATGAGTTATTGATAACAACCCTACTATGAAACTAAGCATTCACCTATACTTATGTGTATTCTTTTGAACCATCTTCTTAAATGTACAAGTTTTTGTATATTATTAGATGTTTTAAACAGTTTCTAGCGTTCCAGGTGAAATCTATTAATTCTTTAACTTTAGAGGACTATGAGTTATTGATAACAAGCCTACAATGAAACTAAGCATTCACCTATACTTAAGTGTAGTTTTTTGAACCATCCTCTTAAATGTACCAGTTTTTGTATATTATTAAATGTTTAAACAGTTTCTAGCATTCCAGTTGACATCTATTAATTCTTTAATTTTAGAGGACAATGAGTTATCGATAACAAGACTACTATGAAACTAAGCATTCACCTATACTTCTGTGTATTCTTTTGAACCATCCTCTTAAATGTACAAGTTTTTGTATATTATTAGATATTTTAAACAGTTTCTAGATTTCCAGATGACATCTATTAATCTTTAATTTTAGAGGACTATGAGTTATTGATAACAAGCCTAATATGAAACTAACCATTCACCTATACTTATGTGTATTCTTTTGAAACATCCTCTTAAATGTACAAGTTTTTGTATATTATTAGATGTTTTAAACAGTTTCTAGCGTTCCAGGTGAAATCTATTAATTCTTTAACTTTAGAGGACTATGAGATATTGATAACAAGCCTACAATGAAACTAAGCATTCGCCTATACTTATGTGTAGTTTTTTGAACCATCCTCTTAAATGTACCAGTTTTTGTATATTATTAAATGTTTAAACAGTTTCTAGCATTCCAGTTGACATCTATTAATTCTTTAATTTTAGAGGACTATGAGTTATTGATAACAATCCTACTATGAAACTAAGCATTCTCCTATAATTATGTGTATTCTTTTGAACCATCCTCTTAAATGTACCAGTTTTTGCATATAATTAGACGTTTTAAACAGTTTCTATCGTTCCAGGTGATATCTATGAATTCTTTAATTTTAGAGGACTATGAGTTATTGATAACAAGCCTACTATGAAACAAAGCATTCACCTATACTTCTGTGTATTCTTTTGAACCGTCCTCTTAAATATACCAGTTTTTGTATATTATTAAATGCTTTAAACATTTTCTAGCGTTCCAGGTGATATCTATTAATTCTTTAATTTTAGAGGATTATGAGTTATTGATAACAAGCCTACTATGAAACCAAGCATTCACCTATACTTCTGTGTATTCTTTTGAACCATCCTCTTAAATGTACAAGTTTTTGTATATTATTAGATATTTTAAACAGTTTTTAGCGTTCCAGGTGACATCTATTAATTCTTTAACTTTAGAGGACTATGAGTTATTGATAACAACCCTACTATGAAACTAAGCATTCACCTATACTTATGTGTATTCTTTTGAACTATCCTCTTAAATGTACAAGTTTTTGTATATTATTAGATGTTTTAAACAGTTTCCAGCGTTCCCGGTGAAATCTATTAATTCTTTAACTTTAGAGGACTATGAGTTATTGATAACAAGCCTACAATGAAACTAAGCATTCACCTATACTTATGTGTAGTTTTTTGAACCATCCTCTTAAATGTACCAGTTTTTGTATATTATTAAATGTTTAAACAGTTTCTAGCATTCCAGTTGACATCTATTAATTCTTTAATTTTAGAGGACTATGAGTTATTGATAACAATCCTACTATGAAACTAAGCATTCTCCTATAATTATGTGTATTCTTTTGAACCATCCTCTTAAATGTACCAGTTTTTGTATATAATTAGACGTTTTAAACAGTTTCTATCGTTCCAGGTGATATCTATGAATTCTTTAATTTTAGAGGACTATGAGTTATTGATAACAAGCCTACTATGAAACAAAGCATTCACCTATACTTCTGTGTATTCTTTTGAACCGTCCTCTTAAATATACCAGTTTTTGTATATTATTAAATGCTTTAAACATTTTCTAGCGTTCCAGGTGATATATATTAATTCTTTAATTTTAGAGGATTATGAGTTATTGATAACAAGCCTACTATGAAACCAAGCATTCACCTATACTTCTGTGTATTCTTTTGAACCATCCTCTTAAATGTACAAGTTTTTGTATATTATTAGATATTTTAAACAGTTTTTAGCGTTCCAGGTGACATCTATTAATTCTTTAACTTTAGAGGACTATGAGTTATTGATAACAACCCTACTATGAAACTAAGCATTCACCTATACTTATGTGTATTCTTTTGAACTATCCTCTTAAATGTACAAGTTTTTGTATATTATTAGATGTTTTAAACAGTTTCTAGCGTTCCCGGTGAAATCTATTAATTCTTTAACTTTAGAGGACTATGAGTTATTGATAACAAGCCTACAATGAAACTAAGCATTCACCTATACTTATGTGTAGTTTTTTGAACCATCCTCTTAAATGTACCAGTTTTTGTATATTATTAAATGTTTAAACAGTTTCTAGCATTCTAGTTGACATCTATTAATTCTTTAATTTTAGAGGACTATGAGTTATTGATAACAATCCTACTATGAAACTAAGCATTCTCCTATAATTATGTGTATTCTTTTGAACCATCCTCTTAAATGTACCAGTTTTTGTATATAATTAGACGTTTTAAACAGTTTCTATCGTTCCAGGTGATATCTATGAATTCTTTAATTTTAGAGGACTATGAGTTATTGATAACAAGCCTACTATGAAACAAAGCATTCACCTATACTTATGTGTATTCTTTTGAACCGTCCTCTTAAATATACCAGTTTTTGTATATTATTAAATGCTTTAAACATTTTCTAGCGTTCCAGGTGATATCTATAAATTCTTTAATTTTAGAGGATTATGAGTTATTGATAACAAGCCTACTATGAAACGAAGCATTCACCTATACTTCTGTGTATTCTTTTGAACCATCCTCTTAAATGTACAAGTTTTTGTATATTATTAGATGTTTTAAACAGTTTCTAGCATTCCTGGTGACATCTATTCATTTTTTAACTTTAGAGGACTATGAGTTATTAATATCAAGCCTACTATGAAACTAAGCATTCACCTATACTTCTGTGTATTCTTTTGAACCTTCCTCTTAAATATACCAGTTTTTGTATATTATTAAATGCTTTAAACAGTTTCTAGCGTTCCAGGTGACATCTATTAACTCTTTAACTTTAGAGGACTATGAGTTATTGATAACAAGCCTACAATGAAACTAAGCATTCACCTATACTTATGTATAGTTTTTTGAACCATCCTCTTAAATGTACCATTTTTTGTATATTATTAAATGTTTAAACAGTTTCTAGCATTCTAGTTGACATCTATTAATTCTTTAATTTTAGAGGACTATGAGTTATTGATAACAATCCTATTATGAAACTAAGCATTCTCCTATAATTATGTGTATTCTTTTGAACAGTCCTCTTAAATGTACCAGTTTTTGTATATTATTAGACGTTTTAAACAGTTTCTATCGTTCCAGGTGATACCTATTAATTCTTTAATTTTAGAGGACTATGAGTTATTGGTAACAAGCCTACTTTGAAACTAAGCATTCACCTATACTTCTGTGTATTCTTTTGAACCGTCCTCTTAAATATACCAGTTTTTGTATATTATTAAATGCTTTAAACAGTTTCTAGCGTTACAGGTGACATCTATTAACTCTTTAATTTTAGAGGACTATGAGTTATTGATAACAATCCTACTATGAAACTAAGCATTCTCCTATAATTATGTGTATTCTTTTGAACCATCCTCTTAAATGTACAAGTTTTTGTATATTATTAGATGTTTTAAACAATTTCTAGCATTCCAGGTGACATCTATTCATTTTTTAACTTTAGAGGACTATGAGTTATTAATATCAAGCCTACTATGAAACTAAGCATTCACCTATACTTTTGTGTATTCTTTTGAACCGTCCTCTTAAATATACCAGTTTTTGTATATTATTAAATGCTTTAAACAGTTTGTAGCGTTCCAGATGATATCTATTAATTCTTTAATTTTAGAGGACTATGAGTTATTGATAACAAGCCTACTATGAAACTAAACATTCACCTATACTTCTGTGTATTCTTTTGAACCGTCCTCTTAAATATACCAGTTTTTGTATATTATTAAATGCTTTAAACAGTTTCTAGCGTTCCAGGTGACATCTATTAACTCTTTAATTTTAGAGGACTATGAGTTATTGATAACAATCCAACTATGAAACTAAGCATTCTCCTATAACTATGTATATTCTTTTGAACCATCCTCTTAAATGTACCAGTTTTTGTATATTATTAGACGTTTTAAATAGTTTCTATCGTTCCAGGTGATATCTATTAATTCTTTAATTTTAGAGGACTATGAGTTATTGATAACAAGCCTACTATGAAACTAAGCATTCACCTATACTTCTGTGTATTCTTTTGAACCGTCCTCTTAAATATACCAGTTTTTGTATATTATGAAATGCTTTAAACATTTTCTAGCGTTCCAGGTGATATCTATAAATTCTTTAATTTTAGAGGATTATGAGTTATTGATAACAAGCCTACTATGAAACGAAGCATTCACCTATACTTCTGTGTATTCTTTTGAACCATCCTCTTAAATGTACAAGTTTTTGTATATTATTAGATATTTTAAACAGTTTTTAGCGTTCCAGGTGACATCTATTAATTCTTTAACTTTAGAGGACTATGAGTTATTGATAACAACCCTACTATGAAACTAAGCATTCACCTATACTTATGTGTATTCTTTTGAACTATCCTCTTAAATGTACAAGTTTTTGTATATTATTAGATGTTTTAAACAGTTTCTAGCGTTCCCGGTGAAATCTATTAATTCTTTAACTTTAGAGGACTATGAGTTATTGATAACAAGCCTACAATGAAACTAAGCATTCACCTATACTTATGTGTAGTTTTTTGAACCATCCTCTTAAATGTACCAGTTTTTGTATATTATTAAATGTTTAAACAGTTTCTAGCATTCCAGTTGACATCTATTAATTCTTTAATTTTAGAGGACTATGAGTTATTGATAACAATCCTACTATGAAACTGAGCATTCTCCTATAATTATATGTATTCTTTTGAACCATCCTCTTAAATGTACCAGTTTTTGTATATAATTAGACGTTTTAAACAGTTTCTATCGTTCCAGGTGATATCTATGAATTCTTTAATTTTAGAGGACTATGAGTTATTGATAACAAGCCTACTATGAAACAAAGCATTCACCTATACTTCTGTGTATTCTTTTGAACCGTCCTCTTAAATATACCAGTTTTTGTATATTATTAAATGCTTTAAACATTTTCTAGCGTTCCAGGTGATATCTATTAATTCTTTAATTTTAGAGGATTATGAGTTATTGATAACAAGCCTACTATGAAACGAAGCATTCACCTATACTTCTGTGTATTCTTTTGAACCATCCTCTTAAATGTACAAGTTTTTGTATATTATTAGATGTTTTAAACAGTTTCTAGCATTCCAGGTGACATCTATTCATTTTTTAACTTTAGAGGACTATGAGTTATTAATATCAAGCCTACTATGAAACTAAGCATTCACCTATACTTCTGTGTATTCTTTTGAGCCATCCTCTTAAATGTACAAGTTTTTGTATATTATTAGATGTTTTAAACAGTTTCTAGCATTCTAGGTGACATCTATTCATTTTTTAACTTTAGAGGACTATGAGTTATTAATATCAAGCCTACTATGAAACTAAGCATTCACCTATACTTCTGTTTATTCTTTTGAACCGTCCTCTTAAATATACCAGTTTTTGTATATTATTAAATGCTTTAAACAGTTTCTAGCGTTCCAGGTGACATCTATTAACTCTTTAATTTTAGAGGACTATGAGTTATTGATAACAATCCTACTATGAATCTAAGCATTCTCCTATAATTATGTGTATTCTTTTGAACCATCATCTTAAATGTACCAGTTTTTGTATATTATTAAATGTTTAAACAGTTTCTAGCATTCCAGTTGATATCTATTAATTCTTTAATTTTAGAGGACTATGAGTTATTGATAACAATCCTACTATGAAACTAAGCATTCTCCTATAATTATGTGTATTCTTTTGAATCATCCTCTTAAATGTACCAGTTTTTGTATATTATTAGACGTTTTAAACCGTTTCTATCGTTCCAGGTGATATCTATGAATTCTTTAATTTTAGATGACTATGAGTTATTGATAACAAGCCTACTATGAAACAAAGCATTCACCTATACTTTTGTGTATTCTTTTGAACCGTCCTCTTAAATATACCAGTTTTTGTATATTGTTAAATGCTTTAAACAGTTTCTAGCGTTCCAGGTGATATCTATTAATTCTTTAATTTTAGAGGACTATGAGTTATTGATAACAAGCCTACTATGAAACTAAGCATTCACCTATACTTCTGTGTATTCTCTTGAACCATCCTCTTAAATGTACAAGTTTTTGTATATTATTAGATGTTTTAAACAGTTTCTAGCGTTCCAGGTGACATCTATTAATTTTTTAACTTTAGAGGACTATGAGTTATTGATAACAACCCTACTATGAAACTAAGCATTCACCTATACTTATGTGTATTCTTTTGAACTATCCTCTTAAATGTACAAGTTTTTGTATATTATTAGATGTTTTAAACAGTTTCTAGCGTTCCCGGTGAAATCTATTAATTCTTTAACTTTAGAGGACTATGAGTTATTGATAACAAGCCTACAATGAAACTAAGCATTCACCTATACTTATGTGTAGTTTTTTGAACCATCCTCTTAAATGTACCAGTTTTTGTATATTATTAAATGTTTAAACAGTTTCTAGCATTCCAGTTGACATCTATTAATTCTTTAATTTTAGAGGACTATGAGTTATTGATAACAATCCTACTATGAAACTAAGCATTCTCCTATAATTATGTGTATTCTTTTGAACCATCCTCTTAAATGTACCAGTTTTTGTATATAATTAGACGTTTTAAACAGTTTCTATCGTTCCAGGTGATATCTATGAATTCTTTAATTTTAGAGGACTATGAGTTATTGATAACAAGCCTACTATGAAACAAAGCATTCACCTATACTTATGTGTATTCTTTTGAACCGTCCTCTTAAATATACCAGTTTTTGTATATTATTAAATGCTTTAAACATTTTCTAGCGTTCCAGGTGATATCTATAAATTCTTTAATTTTAGAGGATTATGAGTTATTGATAACAAGCCTACTATGAAACGAAGCATTCACCTATACTTCTGTGTATTCTTTTGAACCATCCTCTTAAATGTACAAGTTTTTGTATATTATTAGATGTTTTAAACAGTTTCTAGCATTCCTGGTGACATCTATTCATTTTTTAACTTTAGAGGACTATGAGTTATTAATATCAAGCCTACTATGAAACTAAGCATTCACCTATACTTCTGTGTATTCTTTTGAACCGTCCTCTTAAATATACCAGTTTTTGTATATTATTAAATGCTTTAAACAGTTTCTAGCGTTCCAGGTGACATCTATTAACTCTTTAACTTTAGAGGACTATGAGTTATTGATAACAAGCCTACAATGAAACTAAGCATTCACCTATACTTATGTGTAGTTTTTTGAACCATCCTCTTAAATGTACCAGTTTTTGTATATTATTAAATGTTTAAACAGTTTCTAGCATTCTAGTTGACATCTATTAATTCTTTAATTTTAGAGGACTATGAGTTATTGATAACAATCCTATTATGAAACTAAGCATTCTCCTATAATTATGTGTATTCTTTTGAACCATCCTCTTAAATGTACCAGTTTTTGTATATTATTAGACGTTTTAAACAGTTTCTATCGTTCCAGGTTATATCTATGAATTCTTTAATTTTAGAGGACTATGAGTTATTGATAACAAGCCTACTATGAAACAAAGCATTCACCTATACTTCTGTGTATTCTTTTGAACCGTCCTCTTAAATATACCAGTTTTTGTATATTATTAAATGCTTTAAACAGTTTTTAGCGTTCCAGGTGATATCTATTAATTCTTTAATTTTAGAGGACTATGAGTTATTGATAACAAGCCTACTATGAAACTAAGCATTTACCTATACTTCTGTGTATTCTTTTGAACCATCCTCTTAAATGTACAAGTTTTTGTATATTATTAGATGTTTTAAACCGTTTCTAGCATTCCAGGTGACATCTATTCATTTTTTAACTTTAGAGGACTATGAGTTATTAAAATCAAGCTTACTATGAAACTAAGCATTCACCTATACTTCTGTGTATTCTTTTGAACCGTCCTCTTAAATATACCAGTTTTTGTATATTATAAAATGCTTTAAACAGTTTCTAGCGTTCCAGGTGATATCTATTAATTCTTTAATTTTAGAGGACTATGAGTTATTGGTAACAAGCCTACTTTGAAACTAAGCATTCACCTATACTTATGTGTATTCTTTTGAACCGTCCTCTTAAATATACCAGTTTTTGTATATTATTAAATGCTTTAAACAGTTAATAGCGTTACAGGTGACATCTATTAACTCTTTAATTTTAGAGGACTATGAGTTATTGATAACAATCCTACTATGAAACTAAGCATTCTCCTATAATTATGTGTATTCTTTTGAACCATCCTCTTAAATGTACAAGTTTTTGTATATTATTAGATGTTTTAAACAGTTTCTAGCATTCCAGGTGACATCTATTCATTTTTTAACTTTAGAGGACTATGAGTTATTAATATCAAGCCTACTATGAAACTAAGCATTCACCTATACTTTTGTGTATTCTTTTGAACCGTCCTCTTAAATATACCAGTTTTTTTATATTATTAAATGCTTTAAACAGTTTGTAGCGTTCCAGGTGATATCTATTAATTCTTTAATTTTAGAGGACTATGAGTTGTTGATAACAAGCCTACTATGAAACTAAACATTCACCTATACTTCTGTGTATTCTTTTGAACCGTCCTCTTAAATATACCAGTTTTTGTATATTATTAAATGCTTCAAACAGTTTCTAGCGTTCCAGGTGACATCTATTAACTCTTTAATTTTAGAGGACTATGAGTTATTGATAACAATCCAACTATGAAACTAAGCATTCTCCTATAACTATGTGTATTCTTTTGAACCATCCTCTTAAATGTACCAGTTTTTGTATATTATTAGACGTTTTAAATAGTTTCTATCGTTCCAGGTGATATCTATTAATTCTTTAATTTTAGAGGACTATGAGTTATTGATAACAAGCCTACTATGAAACTAAGCATTCACCTATACTTCTGTGTATTCTTTTGAACCGTCCTCTTAAATATACCATTTTTTGTATATTATTAAATGCTTTAAACATTTTCTAGCGTTCCAGGTGACATCTATTAACTCTTTAATTTTATAGGACTATGAGTTATTGATAACAAGCCTAATATGAAACTAAGCATCCACCTATACTTATGTGTATTCTTTTGAACCATCCTCTTAAATGTACCAGTTTTTGTATATTATTAGACGTTTTAAAAAGTTTCTATCATTCCAGGTGATATCTATTAATTCTTTAATGTTAGAGGACTATGAGGTATGGATAACAAGCCTACTATGAAACTAAGCATTCACCTATACTTCTGTGTATTCTTTTCAACCGTCCTCTTAAATATACTAGTTTTTGTATATTATTAAATGCTTTAAACAGTTTCTAGCATTCCAGGTGACATCTATTAACTCTTTAATTTTATAGGACTATGAGTTATTGATAACAAGCCTAATATGAAACTAAGCATCCACCTATACTTATGTGTATTCTTTTGAACCATCCTCTTAAATGTACCAGTTTTTGTATATTATTAGATGTTTTGAACAGTTTCTAGCGTTCCCGGTGACATCTATTAATTCTTTAACTTTAGAGGACTATGAGTTATTGATAACAAGCCTACAATGAAACTAAGCATTCAGCTATACTTATGTGTATTCTTTTGAACTATCCTCTTAAATGTACAAGTTTTTGTATATTATTAGATGTTTTAAACAGTTTCTAGCGTTCCCGGTGAAATCTATTAATTTTTAACTTTAGAGGACTATGAGTTATTGATAACAAGCCTACAATGAAACTAAGCATTCTCCTATAATTATGTGTATTCTTTTGAACCGTCCTCTTAAATATACCAGTTTTTGTATATTATTAAATGCTTTAAACATTTTCTAGCGTTCCAGGTGATATCTATAAATTCTTTAATTTTAGAGGATTATGAGTTATTGATAACAAGCCTACTATGAAACGAAGCATTCACCTATACTTCTGTGTATTCTTTTGAACCATCCTCTTAAATGTACAAGTTTTTGTATATTATTAGATGTTTTAAACAGTTTCTAGCATTCCTGGTGACATCTATTCATTTTTTAACTTTAGAGGACTATGAGTTATTAATATCAAGCCTACTATGAAACTAAGCATTCACCTATACTTCTGTGTATTCTTTTGAACCGTCCTCTTAAATATACCAGTTTTTGTATATTATTAAATGCTTTAAACAGTTTCTAGCGTTCCAGGTGACATCTATTAACTCTTTAACTTTAGAGGACTATGAGTTATTGATAACAAGCCTACAATGAAACTAAGCATTCACCTATACTTATGTGTAGTTTTTTGAACCATCCTCTTAAATGTACCAGTTTTTGTATATTATTAAATGTTTAAACAGTTTCTAGCATTCTAGTTGACATCTATTAATTCTTTAATTTTAGCGGACTATGAGTTATTGATAACAATCCTATTATGAAACTAAGCATTCTCCTATAATTATGTGTATTCTTTTGAACCGTCCTCTTAAATATACCAGTTTTTGTATATTATTAAATGCTTTAAACAATTTCTAGCGTTCCAGGTGACATCTATTAACTCTTTAATTTTAGAGGACTATGAGTTATTGATAACAATCCTACTATGAAACTAAGCATTCTCCTATAATTATGTGTATTCTTTTGAACCATCTTCTTAAATGTACAAGTTTTTGTATATTATTAGATGTTTTAAACAGTTTCTAGCATTCCAGGTGACATCTATTCATTTTTTAACTTTAGAGGACTATGAGTTAATAATATCAAGCCTACTATGAAACTAAGCATTCACCTATACTTCTGTGTATTCTTTTGAACCGTCCTCTTAAATATACCAGTTTTTGTATATTATTAAATGCTTTAAACAGTTTCTAGTGTTCCAGGTGATATCTATTAATTCTTTAATTTTAGAGGACTATGAGTTATTGATAACAAGCCTACTATGAAACTAAGCATTCACCTATACTTCTGTGTATTCTTTTGAACCGTCCTCTTAAATATACCAGTTTTTTTATATTATTAAATGCTTTAAACAGTTTCTAGCGTTCCAGATGACATCTATTAACTCTTTAATTTTAGAGGACTATGAGTTATTGATAACAATCCTACTATGAAACTAAGCATTCTCCTATAAATATGTGTATTCTTTTGAACCATCCTTTTAAATGTACCAGTTTTTGTATATTATTAGACGTTTTAAAAAGTTTCTATCGTTCCAGGTGATATCTATTAATTCTTTAAATTTAGAGGACTATGAGTTATGGATAACAAGCCTACTATGAAACTAAGCATTCACCTATACTTCTGTGTATTCTTTTCAACCGTCCTCTTAAATATACCAGTTTTTGTATATTATTAAATGCTTTAAACAGTTTCTAGCGTTCCAGATGACATCTATTAACTCTTTAATTTTAGAGGACTATGAGTTATTGATAACAATCCAACTATGAAACTAAGCATTCTCCTATAATTATGTGTATTCTTTTGAACCATCTTCTTAAATGTACAAGTTTTTGTATATTATTAGATGTTTTAAACAGTTTCTAGCAGTCCAGGTGACATCTATTCATTTTTTAACTTTAGAGGACTATGAGTTATTAATATCAATCCTACTATGAAACTAAGCATTCACCTATACTTCTGTGTATTCTTTTGAACCGTCCTCTTAAATATACCAGTTTTTGTATATTATTAATTGCTTTAAACAGTTTCTAGTGTTCCAGGTGATATCTAATAATTCTTTAATTTTAGAGGACTATGAGTTATTGATAACAAGCCTACTATGAAACTAAGCATTCACCTATACTTCTGTTTATTCTTTTGAACCGTCCTCTTAAATATACCAGTTTTTGTATATTATTAAATGCTTTAAACAGTTTCTAGCGTTCCAGGTGACATCTATTAACCCTTTAATTTTAGAGGACTATGAGTTATTGATAACAATCCTACTATGAAACTAAGCATTCTCCTATAATTATGTGTATTCTTTTGAACCATCCTCTTAAATGTACCAGTTTTTGTATATTATTAGACGTTTTAAAAAGTTTCTATCATTCCAGGTGATATCTATTAATTCTTTAATTTTAGAGGACTATGAGTTATGGATAACAAGCCTACTATGAAACTAAGCATTCACCTATACTTCTGTGTATTCTTTTCAACCGTCCTCTTAAATATACTAGTTTTTGTATATTATTAAATGCTTTAAACAGTTTCTAGCATTCCAGGTGACATCTATTAACTCTTTAATTTTATAGGACTATGAGTTATTGATAACAAGCCTAATATGAAACTAAGCATACACCTATACTTATGTGTATTCTTTTGAACCATCCTCTTAAATGTACCAGTTTTTGTATATTATTAGATGTTTTGAACAGTTTCTAGCGTTCCCGGTGACATCTATTAATTCTTTAACTTTAGAGGACTATGAGTTATTGATAACAAGCCTACAATGAAACTAAGCATTCAGCTATACTTATGTGTAGTTTTTTGAACCATCCTCTTAAATGTACCAGTTTTTGTATATTATTAAATGCTTTAAGCAGTTTCTAGCGTTCCAGGTGATATCTGTTAATTCTTTAATTTTAGAGGACTATGAGTTATGGATAGCAAGCTTACTATGAAACTAAGGATTCACCTATACTTCTGTGTATTCTTTTAAACCGTCCTTTTAAATATACCAGTTTTTGTATATTATTAAATGCTTTAAACAGTTTCTAGCGTTCCAGGTGACATTTATTAACTCTTTAATTTTAGAGGACTATGAGTTATTGATAACAAGCCTAATATGAAACTAAGCATCCACCTATACTTATGTGTATTCTTTTGAACCATCCTCTTAAATGTACCAGTTTTTGTATATTATTAGATGTTTTGAACAGTTTCTAGCGTTCCCGGTGACATCTATTAATTCTTTAACTTTAGAGGACTATGAGTTATTGATAACAAGCCTACGATGAAACTAAGCATTCAGCTATACTTATGTGTAGTTTTCTGAACCATCCTCTTAAATGTACCAGTTTTTGTATATTATTAAATGCTTTAAACAGTTTCTAGCGTTCCAGGTGATATCTGTTAATTCTTTAATTTTAGAGGACTATGAGTTATGGATAACAAGCCTACTATGAAACTAAGGATTCACCTATACTTCTGTGTATTCTTTTCAACCGTCCTTTTAAATATACCAGTTTTTGTATATTATTAAATGCTTTAAACAGTTTCTAGCGTTCCAGGTGACATCTATTAACTCTTTAATTTTAGAGGACTATGAGTTATTGATAACAATCCTACTATGAAACTAAGCATTCTCCTATAATTATGTGTATTCTTTTGAACCGTCCTCTTAAATATACCAGTTTTTGTATATTATTAAACGTTTTAAATAGTTTCTATTGTTCCAGGTGATATCTATTAATTCTTTAATTTTAGAGGACTATGAGTTATTGATAACAAGCCTACTATGAAACTAAGCATTCACCTATACTTCTGTGTATTCTTTTGAACCGTCCTCTTAAATATACCAGTTTTTGTATATTATTAAATGCTTTAAACAATTTCTAGCATTCCAGGTGACATCTATTAACTCTTTAATTTTAGAGGACTATGAGTTATTGATAACAATCCTACTATGAAACTAAGCATTCTCCTATAATTATGTGTATTCTTTTGAACCATCTTCTTAAATGTACAAGTTTTTGTATATTATTAGATGTTTTAAACAGTTTCTAGCAGTCCAGGTGACATCTATTCATTTTTTAACTGTAGAGGACTATGAGTTATTGATAACAATCCTACTATGAAACTAAGCATTCTCCTATAATTATGTGTATTCTTTTGAACCATCTTCTTAAATGTACAAGTTTTTGTATATTATTAGATGTTTTAAACAGTTTCTAGCAGTCCAGGTGACATCTATTCATTTTTTAACTTTAGAGGACTATGAGTTATTAATATCAATCCTACTATGAAACTAAGCATTCACCTATACTTCTGTGTATTCTTTTGAACCGTCCTCTTAAATATACCAGTTTTTGTATATTATTAATTGCTTTAAACAGTTTCTAGTGTTCCAGGTGATATCTATTAATTCTTTAATTTTAGAGGACTATGAGTTATTGATAACAAGCCTACTATGAAACTAAGCATTCACCTATACTTCTGTTTATTCTTTTGAACCGTCCTCTTAAATATACCAGTTTTTGTATATTATTAGGTGTTTTGAACAGTTTCTAGCGTTCCCGGTGACATCTATTAATTCTTTAACTTTAGAGGACTATGAGTTATTGATAACAAGCCTACGATGAAACTAAGCATTCAGCTATACTTATGTGTAGTTTTTTGAACCATCCTCTTAAATGTACCAGTTTTTGTATATTATTAAATGCTTTAAACAGTTTCTAGCGTTCCAGGTGATATCTGTTAATTCTTTAATTTTAGAGGACTATGAGTTATGGATAACAAGCCTACTATGAAACTAAGGATTCACCTATACTTCTGTGTATTCTTTTCAACCGTCCTTTTAAATATACCAGTTTTTGTATATTATTAAATGCTTTAAACAGTTTCTAGCGTTCCAGGTGACATCTATTAACTCTTTAATTTTAGAGGACTATGAGTTATTGATAACAATCCTACTATGAAACTAAGCATTCTCCTATAATTATGTGTATTCTTTTGAACCATCCTCTTAAATGTACCAGTTTTTGTATATTATTAGACGTTTTAAAAAGTTTCTATCGTTCCAGGTGATATCTATTAATTCTTTAATTTTAGAGGACTATGAGTTATGGATAACAAGCCTACTATGAAACTAAGCATTCACCTATACTTCTGTGTATTCTTTTCAACCATCCTCTTAAATATACCAGTTTTTGTATATTATTAAATGCTTTAAACAGTTTCTAGCATTCCAGGTGACATCTATTAACTCTTTAATTTTATAGGACTATGAGTTATTGATAACAAGCCTAATATGAAACTAAGCATCCACCTATACTTATGTGTATTCTTTTGAACCATCTTCTTAAATGTACAAGTTTTTGTATTTTATTAGATGTTTTAAACAGTTTCTAGCGTTCCCGGTGACATCTATTCATTTTTTAACTTTAGAGGACTATGAGTTATTGATAACAATCCTACTATGAAACTAAGCATTCTCCTATAATTATGTGTATTCTTTTGAACCATCTTCTTAAATGTACAAGTTTTTGTATATTATTAGATGTTTTAAACAGTTTCTAGCAGTCCAGGTGACATCTATTCATTTTTTAACCTTAGAGGACTATGAGTTATTAATATCAATCCTACTATGAAACTAAGCATTCACCTATACTTCTGTGTATTCTTTTGAACCGTCCTCTTAAATATACCAGTTTTTGTATATTATTAATTGCTTTAAACAGTTTCTAGTGTTCCAGGTGATATCTATTAATTCTTTAATTTTAGAGGACTATGAGTTATTGATAACAAGCCTACTATGAAACTAAGCATTCACCTATACTTTTGTTTATTCTTTTGAACCGTCCTCTTAAATATACCAGTTTTTTTATATTATTAGGTGTTTTGAACAGTTTCTAGCGTTCCCGGTGACATCTATTAATTCTTTAACTTTAGAGGACTATGAGTTATTGATAACAAGCCTACGATGAAACTAAGCATTCAGCTATACTTATGTGTAGTTTTTTGAACCATCCTCTTAAATGTACCAGTTTTTGTATATTATTAAATGCTTTAAACAGTTTCTAGCGTTCCAGGTGATATCTGTTAATTCTTTAATTTTAGAGGACTATGAGTTATGGATAACAAGCCTACTATGAAACTAAGGATTCACCTATACTTCTGTGTATTCTTTTCAACCGTCCTTTTAAATATACCAGTTTTTGTATATTATTAAATGCTTTAAACAGTTTCTAGCGTTCCAGGTGACATCTATTAACTCTTTAATTTTAGAGGACTATGAGTTATTGATAACAATCCTACTATGAAACTAAGCATTCTCCTATAATTATGTGTATTCTTTTGAACCATCCTCTTAAATGTACCAGTTTTTGTATATTATTAGACGTTTTAAAAAGTTTCTATCGTTCCAGGTGATATCTATTAATTCTTTAATTTTAGAGGACTATGAGTTATGGATAACAAGCCTACTATGAAACTAAGCATTCACCTATACTTCTGTGTATTCTTTTGAACCGTCCTCTTAAATATACCAGTTTTTGTATTTTATTAAATGCTTTAAACAGTTTCTAGTGTTCCAGGTGATATCTATTAATTCTTTAATTTTAGAGGACTATGAGTTATTGATAACAAGCCTAATATGAAACTAAGCATTCACCTATACTTCTGTGTATTCTTTTGAACCGTCCTCTTAAATATACCAGTTTTTGTATATTATTAAATGCTTTAAACAGTTTCTAGCGTTCCAGGTGACATCTATTAACTCTTTAATTTTAGAGGACTATGAGTTATTGATAACAATCCTACTATGAAACTAAGCATTCTCCTATAATTATGTTTTTTTTTGCTAAGTCAAGAAAATATATTGATAAAAAGATATTTACAAGATAGGTGAAGGAGAAAAGGGATCAGAGAAACCCCTAAAAAACTCCTAAAACCTATTTAAAACGATAATAAATTACATTTGGAAACTCAATAGAACTTAAAAAAACTGGTCGACCTTCAAAGTGAAAACCAACCCCGTCCTCTAGTAAACAACCACGCTTTGCCATTGCATCAGCTGCAAAATTCGCCTCTCTAAAAGAATGTTCAAAACGAATTGAACCATATAAACCTTTAACTTCCATCCATCTTTGCCTAGCAAACCAAGGAACGTTATCTTCTTCCAAAGCCTTCAACACACTTGTAGAATCTGATCTAATAACAATGCAAGCATATCCCCAATGAACTGCCCACTCCATACCCACAATAATACCATACAATTCAGCCAAATAATTAGAAGTAACTCCCAAACAAATACACATTGCACCTACCACTTCACAATGTGCATTCCTTGCAACAACACCAGCTCCCGCCACCCCAGGATTACCTCTTGAGGCGCCATCCTATAATTATGTGTATTCTTTTGAACCATCCTCTTAAATGTACCAGTTTTTGTATATTATTAGACGTTTTAAAAAGTTTCTATCGTTCCAGGTGATATGTATTAATTCTTTAATTTTAGAGGACTATGAGTTATTGATAACAAGCCTACTATGAAACTAAGCATTCACCTATACTTCTGTGTATTCTTTTGAACCGTCCTCTTAAATATACCAGTTTTTGTATATTATTAAATGCTTTAAACAGTTTCTAGCGTTCCAGGTGACATCTATTAACTCTTTAATTTTAGAGGACTATGAGTTATTGATAACAATCCTACTATGAAACTAAGCATTCTCCTATAATTATGTGTATTCTTTTGAACCATCCTCTTAAATGTACCAGTTTTTGTATATTATTAGACGTTTTAAAAAGTTTCTATCGTTCCAGGTGATATCTATTAATTCTTTAATTTTAGAGGACTATGAGTTATGGATATCAAGCCTACTATGAAACTAAGCATTCACCTATACTTCTGTGTATTCTTTTGAACCTTCCTCTTAAATATACCAGTTTTTGTATATTATTAAATGCTTTAGACAGTTTCTAGTGTTCCAGGTGATATCTATTAATTCATTAATTTTAGAGGACTATGAGTTATTGATAACAAACCTACTATGAAACTAAGCATTCACCTATACTTCTGTGTATTCTTTTGAACCGTCCTCTTAAATATACCAGTTTTTGTATATTATTAAATGCTTTAAACAATTTCTAGCGTTCCAGGTGACATCTATTAACTCTTTAATTTTAGAGGACTATGAGTTATTGAGAACAATCCTACTATGAAACTAAGCATTCTCCTATAATTATGTGTATTCTTTTGAACCATCCTCTTAAATGTACCAGTTTTTGTATATTATTAGACGTTTTAAAAAGTTTCTATCGTTCCAGGTGATATCTATTAATTCTTTAATTTTAGAGGACTATGAGTTATGGATAACAAGCCTACTATGAAACTAAGCATTCACCTATACTTCTGTGTATTCTTTTCAACCGTCCTCTTAAATATACCAGTTTTTGTATATTATTAAATGCTTTAAACAGTTTCTAGCGTTCCAGGTGACATCTATTAACTCTTTAATTTTATAGGACTATGAGTTATTGATAACAAGCCTAATATGAAACTAAGCATCCACCTATACTTATGTGTATTCTTTTGAACCATCCTCTTAAATGTACCAGTTTTTGTATATTATTAGATGTTTTGAACAGTTTCTAGCGTTCCCGGTGACATCTATTAATTCTTTAACTTTAGAGGACTATGAGTTATTGATAACAAGCCTACGATGAAACTAAGCATTCAGCTATACTTATGTGTAGTTTTTTGAACCATCCTCTTAAATATACCAGTTTTTGTATATTATTAAATGCTTTAAACAATTTCTAGCGTTCCAGGTGATATCTGTTAATTCTTTAATTTTAGAGGACTATGAGTTATGGATAACAAGCCTACTATGAAACTAAGGATTCACCTATACTTCTGTGTATTCTTTTCAACCGTCCTTTTAAATATACCAGTTTTTGTATATTATTAAATGCTTTAAACAGTTTCTAGCGTTCCAGGTGACATCTATTAACTCTTTAATTTTAGAGGACTATGAGTTATTGATAACAATCCTACTATGAAACTAAGCATTCTCCTATAATTATGTGTATTCTTTTGAACCATCCTCTTAAATGTACCAGTTTTTGTATATTATTAGACGTTTTAAAAAGTTTCTATCGTTCCAGGTGATATCTATTAATTCTTTAATTTTAGAGGACTATGAGTTATGGATAACAAGCCTACTATGAAACTAAGCATTCACCTATACTTCCGTGTATTCTTTTGAACCGTCCTCTTAAATATACCAGTTTTTGTATATTATTAAATGCTTTAAACAGTTTCTAGCGTTCCAGGTGACATCTATTAATTCTTTAACTTTAGAGGACTATGAGTTATTGATAACAAGCCTACTATGAAACTAAGCATTCACCTATACTTCCGTGTATTCTTTTGAACCGTCCTCTTAAATATACCAGTTTTTGTATATTATTAAATGCTTTAAACAGTTTCTAGCGTTCCAGGTGATATCTATTAATTCTTTAATTTTAGAGGACTATGAGTTATTGATAACAAGCCTACTATGAAACTAAGCATTCACCTATACTTCTGTGTATTCTTTTGAACCGTCCTCTTAAATATACCAGTTTTTGTATATTATTAAATGTTTTAAACAGTTTCTAGCGTTCCAGGCTACATCTATTAACTCTTTAATTTTATAGGACTACGAGTTATTGATAACAAGCCTAATATGAAACTAAGCATCCACCTATACTTATGTGTATTCTTTTGAACCATCCTCTTAAATGTACCAGTTTTTGTATATTATTAGATGTTTTGAACAATTTCTAGCGTTCCAGGTGACATCTATTAATTCTTTAACTTTAGAGGACTATGAGTTATTGATAACAAGCCTACAATGAAACTAAGCATTCAGCTATACTTATGTGTAGTTTTTTGAACCATCCTCTTAAATGTACCAGTTTTTGTATATTATTAAATGCTTTAAACAGTTTCTAGTGTTCCAGGTGATATCTATTAATTCTTTAATTTTAGAGGACTATGAGTTATTGATAACAAGCCTACTATGAAACTAAGCATTCACCTATACTTCTGTGTATTCTTTTGAACCGTCCTCTTAAACATACCAGTTTTTGTATATTATTAAATGCTTTAAACAGTTTCTAGCGTTCCAGGTGACATCTATTAACTCTTTAATTTTAGAGGACTATGAGTTATTGATAACAATCCTACTATGAAACTAAGCATTCTCCTATAATTATGTGTATTCTTTTGAACCATCCTCTTAAATGTACCAGTTTTTGTATATTATTAGACGTTTTAAAAAGTTTCTATCGTTCCAGGTGATATCTATTAATTCTTTAATTTTAGAGGACTATGAGTTATGGATAACAAGCCTACTATGAAACTAAGCATTCACCTATACTTCTGTGTATTCTTTTGAACCGTCCTCTTAAATATACCAGTTTTTGTATATTATTAAATGCTTTAAACAGTTTCTAGCGTTCCAGGTGACATCTATTAACTCTTTAATTTTAGAGGACTATGAGTTATTGATAACAATCCTACTATGAAACTAAGCATTCTCCTATAATTATGTGTATTCTTTTGAACCATCCTCTTAAATGTACCAGTTTTTGTATATTATTAGACGTTTTAAAAAGTTTCTATCGTTCCAGGTGATATCTATTAATTCTTTAATTTTAGAGGACTATGAGTTATGGATATCAAGCCTACTATGAAACTAAGCATTCACCTATACTTCTGTGTATTCTTTTGAACCTTCCTCTTAAATATACCAGTTTTTGTATATTATTAAATGCTTTAGACAGTTTCTAGTGTTCCAGGTGATATCTATTAATTCATTAATTTTAGAGGACTATGAGTTATTGATAACAAGCCTACTATGAAACTAAGCATTCACCTATACTTCTGTGTATTCTTTTGAACCGTCCTCTTAAATATACCAGTTTTTGTATATTATTAAATGCTTTAAACAGTTTCTAGCGTTCCAGGTGACATCTATTAACTCTTTAATTTTAGAGGACTATGAGTTATTGATAACAATCCAACTATGAAACTAAGCATTCTCCTATAATTATGTGTATTCTTTTGAACCATCCTCTTAAATGTACCAGTTTTTGTATATTATTAGACGTTTTAAATAGTTTCTATCGTTCCAGGTGATATCTATTAATTCTTTAATTTTAGAGGACTATGAGTTATTGATAACAAGCCTACTGTGAAACTAAGCATTCACCTATACTTCTGTGTATTCTTTTGAACCGTCCTCTTAAATATACCAGTTTTTGTATATTATTAAATGCTTTAAACAATTTCTAGCGTTCCAGGTGACATCTATTAACTCTTTAATTTTAGAGGACTATGAGTTATTGATAACAATCCTACTATGAAACTAAGCATTCTCCTATAATTATGTGTATTCTTTTGAACCATCCTCTTAAATGTACCTGTTTTTGTATATTATTAGACGTTTTAAAAAGTTTCTATCGTTCCAGGCGATATCTATTAATTCTTTAATTTTAGAGGACTATGAGTTTTTTATAACAACCCTACTATGAAACTAAGCATCCATCTATACTTCTGTGTATTCTTTTGAACCATCCTCTTAAATGTACCAGTTTTTGCATATAATTAGACGTTTTAAACAGTTTCTAGCATTCCAGGTGACATCTATTAACTCTTTAATTTTATAGGACTATGAGTTAATGATAACAAGCCTAATATGAAACTAAGCATCCACCTATACTTATGTGTATTCTTTTGAACCATCCTCTTAAATGTACCAGTTTTTGTATATTATTAGATGTTTTGAACAGTTTCTAGTGTTCCAGGTGACATCTATTAATTCTTTAACTTTAGAGGACTATGAGTTATTGATAACAAGCCTACAATGAAACTAAGCATTCAGCTATACTTATGTGTAGTTTTTTGAACCATCCTCTTAAATGTACCAGTTTTTGTATATTATTAAATGCTTTAAACAGTTTCTAGCGTACCAGGTGATATCTATTAATTCTTTAATTTTAGAGGACTATGGGGTATGGATAACAAGCCTACTATGAAACTAAGGATTCACCTATACTTCTGTGTATTCTTTTCAACCGTCCTTTTAAATATACCAGTTTTTGTATATTATTAAATGCTTTAAACAGTTTCTAGTGTTCCAGGTGATATCTATTAATTTTTTAATTTTAAAGGACTATGAGTTATTGATAACAAGCCTACTATGAAACTAAGCATTCACCTATACTTCTGTGTATTCTTTTGAACCGTCCTCTTAAATATACCAGTTTTTGTATATTATTAAATGCTTTAAACAGTTTCTAGCGTTCCAGGTGACATCTATTAACTCTTTAATTTTAGAGGACTATGAGTTATTGATAACAATCCTACTATGAAACTAAGCATTCTCCTATAATTATGTGTATTCTTTTGAACCATCCTCTTAAATGTACCAGTTTTTGTATATTATTAGACGTTTTAAAAAGTTTCTATCGTTCCAGGTGATATCTATTAATTCTTTAATTTTAGAGGACTATGAGTTATGGATAACAAGCCTACTATGAAACTAAGCATTCACCTATACTTCTGTGTATTCTTTTGAACCATCCTCTTAAATGTACCAATATTTGTATATTATTAGATATTTTAAACAGTTTCTAGCGTTCCAGGTGACATCTATTAAGTCTTTAATTTTATAGGACTATGAGTTATTGATAACAAGCCTAATATGAAACTAAGCATCCACCTATACTTATGTGTATTCTTTTGAACCATCCTCTTAAATGTACCAGTTTTTGTATATTATTAGATGTTTTGAACAGTTTCTAGTGTTCCAGGTGACATCTATTAATTCTTTAACTTTAGAGGACTATGAGTTATTGATAACAAGCCTACAATTAAACTAAGCATTCAGCTATACTTATGTGTAGTTTTTTGAACCATCCTCTTAAATGTACCAGTTTTTGTATATTATTAAATGCTTTAAACAGTTTCTAGCGTACCAGGTGATATCTATTAATTCTTTAATTTTAGAGGACTATGAGGTATGGATAACAAGCCTACTATGAAACTAAGGATTCACCTATACTTCTGTGTATTCTTTTCAACCGTCCTTTTAAATATACCAGTTTTTGTATATTATTAAATGCTTTAAACAGTTTCTAGTGTTCCAGGTGATATCTATTAATTTTTTAATTTTAAAGGACTATGAGTTATTGATAACAAGCCTACTATGAAACTAAGCATTCACCTATACTTCTGTGTATTCTTTTGAACCGTCCTCTTAAATATACCAGTTTTTGTATATTATTAAATGCTTTAAACAGTTTCTAGCGTTCCAGGTGACATCTATTAACTCTTTAATTTTAGAGGACTATGAGTTATTGATAACAATCCTACTATGAAACTAAGCATTCTCCTATAATTATGTGTATTCTTTTGAACCATCCTCTTAAATGTACCAGTTTTTGTATATTATTAGACGTTTTAAAAAGTTTCTATCGTTCCAGGTGATATCTAT
This sequence comes from Papaver somniferum, assembly GCF_003573695.1. Taxonomy (NCBI): domain Eukaryota; kingdom Viridiplantae; phylum Streptophyta; class Magnoliopsida; order Ranunculales; family Papaveraceae; genus Papaver; species Papaver somniferum. Next base: position 16,979 of record NW_020618937.1, on the reverse strand, counting down.
TAATTCTTTAATTTTAGAGGACTATGAGTTATGGATATCAAGCCTACTATGAAACTAAGCATTCACCTATACTTCTGTGTATTCTTTTGAACCTTCCTCTTAAATATACCAGTTTTTGTATATTATTAAATGCTTTAGACAGTTTCTAGTGTTCCAGGTGATATCTATTAATTCATTAATTTTAGAGGACTATGAGTTATTGATAACAAGCCTACTATGAAACTAAGCATTCACCTATACTTCTGTGTATTCTTTTGAACCGTCCTCTTAAATATACCAGTTTTTGTATATTATTAAATGCTTTAAACAGTTTCTAGCGTTCCAGGTGACATCTATTAACTCTTTAATTTTAGAGGACTATGAGTTATTGATAACAATCCAACTATGAAACTAAGCATTCTCCTATAATTATGTGTATTCTTTTGAACCATCCTCTTAAATGTACCAGTTTTTGTATATTATTAGACGTTTTAAATAGTTTCTATCGTTCCAGGTGATATCTATTAATTCTTTAATTTTAGAGGACTATGAGTTATTGATAACAAGCCTACTATGAAACTAAGCATTCACCTATACTTCTGTGTATTCTTTTGAACCGTCCTCTTAAATATACCATTTTTTGTATATTATTAAATGCTTTAAACAGTTTCTAGCGTTCCAGGTGACATCTATTAACTCTTTAATTTTAGAGGACTATGAGTTATTGATAACAATCCTACTATGAAACTAAGCATTCTCCTATAATTATGTGTATTCTTTTGAACCATCCTCTTAAATGTACCAGTTTTTGTATATTATTAGACGTTTTAAAATGTTTCTATCGTTCCAGGTGATATCTATTAATTCTTTAATTTTAGAGGACTATGAGTTATGGATAACAAGCCTACTATGAACTAAGCATTCACCTATACTTCTGTGTATTCTTTTCAACCGTCCTCTTAAATATACCAGTTTTTGTATATTATTAAATGCTTTAAACAGTTTCTAGTGTTCCAGGTGATATCTATTAATTCTTTAATTTTAGAGGACTATGAGTTATTGATAACAAGCCTACTATGAAACTAAGCATTCACCTATACTTCTGTGTATTCTTTTGAACCGTCCTCTTAAACATACCAGTTTTTGTATATTATTAAATGCTTTAAACAGTTTCTAGCGTTCCAGGTGACATCTATTAACTCTTTAATTTTAGAGGACTATGAGTTATTGATAACAATCCTACTATGAAACTAAGCATTCTCCTATAATTATGTGTATTCTTTTGAACCATCCTCTTAAATGTACCAGTTTTTGTATATTATTAGACGTTTTAAAAAGTTTCTATCGTTCCAGGTGATATCTATTAATTCTTTAATTTTAGAGGACTATGAGTTATGGATAACAAGCCTACTATGAAACTAAGCATTCACCTATACTTCCGTGTATTCTTTTGAACCGTCCTCTTAAATATACCAGTTTTTGTATATTATTAAATGCTTTAAACAATTTCTAGCGTTCCAGGTGATATCTATTAATTCTTTAATTTTAGAGGACTATGAGTTATTGATAACAAGCCTACTATGAAACTAAGCATTCACCTATACTTCTGTGTATTCTTTTGAACCGTCCTCTTAAATATACCAGTTTTTGTATATTATTAAATGCTTTAAACAGTTTCTAGCGTTCCAGGCTACATCTATTAACTCTTTAAATTTAGAGGACTATGAGTTATTGATAACAAGCCTAATATGAAACTAAGCATCCACCTATACTTATGTGTATTCTATTGAACCATCCTCTTAAATGTACCAGTTTTTGTATATTATTAGATGTTTTAAACAGTTTCTAGCGTTCCAGGTGACATCTATTAATTCTTTAACTTTAGAGGACTATGAGTTATTGATAACAAGCCTACAATGAAACTAAGCATTCACCTATACTTATGTGTAGTTTTTTGAACCATCCTCTTAAATGTACCAGTTTTTGTATATTATTAAATGTTTTAAACAGTTTCTAGAGTTCCAGGTGACATCTATTAATTTTTAATTTTGGAGGACTATGAGTTATTGATAACAAGCCTACTATGAAACTAAGCATTCACCTATACTTCCGTGTATTCTTTTGAACCGTCCTCTTAAATATACCAGTTTTTGTATATTATTAAATGCTTTAAACAGTTTCTAGCGTTCCAGGTGACATCTATTAACTCTTTAATTTTATAGGACTATGAGTTATTGATAACAAGCCTAATATGAAACTAAGCATCCACCTATACTTATGTGTATTCTTTTGAACCATCCTCTTAAATGTACCAGTTTTTGTATATTATTAGATGTTTTGAATAGTTTCTAGCGTTCCAGGTGACATCTATTAATTCTTTAACTTTAGAGGACTATGAGTTATTGATAACAAGCCTACAATGAAACTAAGCATTCAGCTATACTTATGTGTAGTTTTTTGAACCATCCTCTTAAATGTACCAGTTTTGTATATTATTAAATGATTTAAACAATTTCTAGCGTTCCAGGTGACATCTATTAACTCTTTAATTTTAGAGGACTATGAGTTATTGATAACAAGCCTAATATGAAACTAAGCATCCACCTATACTTATGTGTATTCTTTTGAACCATCCTCTTAAATGTACCAGTTTTTGTATATTATTAGATGTTTTGAACAGTTTCTAGCGTTCCAGGTGACATCTATTAATTCTTTAACTTTAGAGGACTATGAGTTATTGATAACAACCCTACTATGACACTAAGCATTCACCTATACTTATGTGTATTCTTTTGAACCATCCTCTTAAATGTACCAATATTTGTATATTATTAGATATTTTAAACAGTTTCTAGCGTTCCAGGTGACATCTATTAACTCTTTAATTTTAGAGGACTATGAGTTATTGATAACAAGCCTAATATGAAACTAAGCATCCACCTATACTTATGTGTATTCTTTTTAACCATCCTCTTAAATGTACCAGTTTTTGTATATTATTAGATGTTTTGAACAGTTTCTAGCGTTCAGGGTGACATATATTAATTCTTTCATTTTTGAGGACTATGAGTTATTGATAACAAGCCTACTATGAAACTAAGCATTCACCTATACTTCTGTGTATTCTTTTGAACCGTCCTCTTAAATGTACCAGTTTTTGTATATTATTAGATGTTTTGAACAGTTTCTAGCGTTCCAGGTGACATCTATTAATTCTTTAACTTTAGAGGACTATGAGTTATTAATATCAAGCCTACTATGAAACTAAGCATTCACCTATACTTCTGTGTATTCTTTTGAACCTTCCTCTTAAATATACCAGTTTTTGTATATTATTAAATGCATTAAACAGTTTCTAGTGTTCCAGGTGATATCTATTAATTCTTTAATTTTAGAGGACTATGAGTTATTGATAACAAGCCTACTATGAAACTAAGCATTCACCTATACTTCTGTGTATTCTTTTGAACCGTCCTCTTAAATATACCAGTTTTTGTATATTATTAAATGCTTTAAACAGTTTCTAGCGTTTCAGGTGACATCTATTAACTCTTTAATTTTATAGGACTATGAGTTATTGATAACAAGCCTAATATGAAACTAAGCATCCACCTATACTTATGTGTATTCTTTTGAACCATCCTCTTAAATGTACCAGTTTTTGTATATTATTAGATGTTTTGAACAGTTTCTAGCGTTCCAGGTGACATCTATTAATTCTTTAACTTTAGAGCACTATGAGTTATTGATAACAAGCCTACAATGAAACTAAGCATTCAGCTATACTTATGTGTAGTTTTTTTAACCATCCTCTTAAATGTACCAGTTTTTGTATATTATTAAATGCTTTAAACAGTTTCTAGTGTTCCAGGTGATATCTATTAATTCTTTAATTTTAGAGGACTATGAGTTATTGATAACAAGCCTACTATGAAACTAAGCATTCACCTATACTTCTGTGTATTCTTTTGAACCGTCCTCTTAAATATACCAGTTTTTGTATATTATTAAATGCTTTAAACAGTTTCTAGCGTTCCAGGTGACATCTATTAACTCTTTAATTTTAGAGGACTATGAGTTATTGATAACAATCCTACTATGAAACTAAGCATTCTCCTATAATTATGTGTATTCTTTTGAACCATCCTCTTAAATGTACCAGTTTTTGTATATTATTAGACGTTTTAAAAAGTTTCTATCGTTCCAGGTGATATCTATTAATTCTTTAATTTTAGAGGACTATGAGTTATTGATAACAAGCCTACTATGAAACTAAGCATTCACCTATACTTCTGTGTATTCTTTTCAACCGTCCTCTTAAATATACCAGTTTTTGTATATTATTAAATGCTTTAAACAGTTTCTAGCGTTCCAGGTGACATCTATTAACTCTTTAATTTTATAGGACTATGAGTTATTGATAACAAGCCTAATATGAAACTAAGCATCCACCTATACTTATGTGTATTCTTTTGAACCATCCTCTTAAATGTACCAGTTTTTGAATATTATTAGATGTTTTGAACAGTTTCTAGCGTTCCAGGTGACATCTATTAATTCTTTAACTTTAGAGGACTATGAGTTATTGATAACAAGCCTACAATGAAACTAAGCATTCAGCTATACTTATGTGTAGTTTTTTGAACCATCCTCTTAAATGTACCAGTTTTTGTATATTATTAAATGATTTAAACAGTTTCTAGCGTTCCAGGTGACATCTATTAACTCTTTAATTTTAGAGGACTATGAGTTATTGATAACAAGCCTAATATGAAACTAAGCATCCACCTATACTTATGTGTATTCTTTTGAACCATCCTCTTAAATGTACCAGTTTTTGTATATTATTAGATGTTTTGAACAGTTTCTAGCGTTCCAGGTGACATCTATTAATTCTTTAACTTTAGAGGACTATGAGTTATTGATAACAACCCTACTATGACACTAAGCATTCACCTATACTTATGTGTATTCTTTTGAACGATCCTCTTAAATGTACCAATATTTGTATATTATTAGATATTTTAAACAGTTTCTAGCGTTCCAGGTGACATCTATTAAGTCTTTAATTTTATAGGACTATGAGTTATTGATAACAAGCCTAATATGAAACTAAGCATCCACCTATACTTATGTGTATTCTTTTGAACCATCCTCTTAAATGTACCAGTTTTTGTATATTATTAGATGTTTTGAACAGTTTCTAGTGTTCCAGGTGACATCTATTAATTCTTTAACTTTAGAGGACTATGAGTTATTGATAACAAGCCTACAATTAAACTAAGCATTCAGCTATACTTATGTGTAGTTTTTTGAACCGTCCTCTTAAATGTACCAGTTTTTGTATATTATTAGATGTTTTGAACAGTTTCTAGCGTTCCAGGTGACATCTATTAATTCTTTAATTTTAGAGGACTATGAGGTATGGATAACAAGCCTACTATGAAACTAAGGATTCACCTATACTTCTGTGTATTCTTTTCAACCGTCCTTTTAAATATACCAGTTTTTTTATATTATTAAATGCTTTAAACAGTTTCTAGTGTTCCAGGTGATATCTATTAATTTTTTAATTTTAGAGGACTATGAGTTATTGATAACAAGCCTACTATGAAACTAAGCATTCACCTATACTTCTGTGTATTCTTTTGAACCGTCCTCTTAAATATACCAGTTTTTGTATATTATTAAATGCTTTAAACAGTTTCTAGCGTTCCAGGTGACATCTATTAACTCTTTAATTTTAGAGGACTATGAGTTATTGATAACAATCCTACTATGAAACTAAGCATTCTCCTATAATTATGTGTATTCTTTTGAACCATCCTCTTAAATGTACCAGTTTTTGTATATTATTAGACGTTTTAAAAAGTTTCTATCGTTCCAGGTGATATCTATTAATTCTTTAATTTTAGAGGACTATGAGTTATGGATATCAAGCCTACTATGAAACTAAGCATTCACCTATACTTCTGTGTATTCTTTTGAACCTTCCTCTTAAATATACCAGTTTTTGTATATTATTAAATGCTTTAGACAGTTTCTAGTGTTCCAGGTGATATCTATTAATTCATTAATTTTAGAGGACTATGAGTTATTGATAACAAGCCTACTATGAAACTAAGCATTCACCTATACTTCTGTGTATTCTTTTGAACCGTCCTCTTAAATATACCAGTTTTTGTATATTATTAAATGCTTTAAACAGTTTCTAGCGTTCCAGGTGACATCTATTAACTCTTTAATTTTAGAGGACTATGAGTTATTGATAACAATCCAACTATGAAACTAAGCATTCTCCTATAATTATGTGTATTCTTTTGAACCATCCTCTTAAATGTACCAGTTTTTGTATATTATTAGACGTTTTAAATAGTTTCTATCGTTCCAGGTGATATCTATTAATTCTTTAATTTTAGAGGACTATGAGTTATTGATAACAAGCCTACTATGAAACTAAGCATTCACCTATATTTCTGTGTATTCTTTTGAACCGTCCTCTTAAATATACCAGTTTTTGTATATTATTAAATGCTTTAAACAATTTCTAGCGTTCCAGGTGACATCTATTAACTCTTTAATTTTAGAGGACTATGAGTTATTGATAACAATCCTACTATGAAACTAAGCATTCTCCTATAATTATGTGTATTCTTTTCAACCGTCCTTTTAAATATACCAGTTTTTGTATATTATTAAATGCTTTAAACAGTTTCTAGCGTTCCAGGTGACATCTATTAACTCTTTAATTTTAGAGGACTATGAGTTATTGATAACAATCCTACTATGAAACTAAGCATTCTCCTATAATTATGTGTATTCTTTTGAACCATCCTCTTAAATGTACCAGTTTTTGTATATTATTAGACGTTTTAAAAAGTTTCTATCGTTCCAGGTGATATCTATTAATTCTTTAATTTTAGAGGACTATGAGTTATGGATAACAAGCCTACTATGAAACTAAGCATTCACCTATACTTCTGTGTATTCTTTTCAACCGTCCTCTTAAATATACCAGTTTTTGTATATTATTAAATGCTTTAAACAGTTTCTAGCGTTCCAGGTGACATCTATTAACTCTTTAATTTTAGAGGACTATGAGTTATTGATAACAATCCTACTATGAAACTAAGCATTCTCCTATAATTATGTGTATTCTTTTGAACCATCCTCTTAAATGTACCAGTTTTTGTATATTATTAGACGTTTTAAAAAGTTTCTATCGTTCCAGGTGATATCTATTAATTCTTTAATTTTAGAGGACTATGAGTTATGGATAACAAGCCTACTATGAAACTAAGCATTCACCTATACTTCCGTGTATTCTTTTGAACCGTCCTCTTAAATATACCAGTTTTTGTATATTATTAAATGCTTTAAACAGTTTCTAGCGTTCCAGGTGACATCTATTAATTCTTTAACTTTAGAGGACTATGAGTTATTGATAACAAGCCTACTATGAAACTAAGCATTCACCTATACTTCCGTGTATTCTTTTGAACCGTCCTCTTAAATATACCAGTTTTTGTATATTATTAAATGCTTTAAACAGTTTCTAGCGTTCCAGGTGATATCTATTAATTCTTTAATTTTAGAGGACTATGAGTTATTGATAACAAGCCTACTATGAAACTAAGCATTCACCTATACTTCTGTGTATTCTTTTGAACCGTCCTCTTAAATATACCAGTTTTTGTATATTATTAAATGTTTTAAACAGTTTCTAGCGTTCCAGGCTACATCTATTAACTCTTTAATTTTATAGGACTACGAGTTATTGATAACAAGCCTAATATGAAACTAAGCATCCACCTATACTTATGTGTATTCTTTTGAACCATCCTCTTAAATGTACCAGTTTTTGTATATTATTAGATGTTTTGAACAATTTCTAGCGTTCCAGGTGACATCTATTAATTCTTTAACTTTAGAGGACTATGAGTTATTGATAACAAGCCTACAATGAAACTAAGCATTCAGCTATACTTATGTGTAGTTTTTTGAACCATCCTCTTAAATGTACCAGTTTTTGTATATTATTAAATGCTTTAAACAGTTTCTAGTGTTCCAGGTGATATCTATTAATTCTTTAATTTTAGAGGACTATGAGTTATTGATAACAAGCCTACTATGAAACTAAGCATTCACCTATACTTCTGTGTATTCTTTTGAACCGTCCTCTTAAACATACCAGTTTTTGTATATTATTAAATGCTTTAAACAGTTTCTAGCGTTCCAGGTGACATCTATTAACTCTTTAATTTTAGAGGACTATGAGTTATTGATAACAATCCTACTATGAAACTAAGCATTCTCCTATAATTATGTGTATTCTTTTGAACCATCCTCTTAAATGTACCAGTTTTTGTATATTATTAGACGTTTTAAAAAGTTTCTATCGTTCCAGGTGATATCTATTAATTCTTTAATTTTAGAGGACTATGAGTTATGGATAACAAGCCTACTATGAAACTAAGCATTCACCTATACTTCTGTGTATTCTTTTCAACCGTCCTTTTAAATATACCAGTTTTTGTATATTATTAAATGCTTTAAACAGTTTCTAGCGTTCCAGGTGACATCTATTAACTCTTTAATTTTATAGGACTATGAGTTATTGATAACAAGCCTAATATGAAACTAAGCTTCCACCTATACTTATGTGTATTCTTTTGAACCATCCTCTTAAATGTACCAGTTTTTGTATATTATTAGATGTTTTGAACAGTTTCTAGCGTTCCAGGTGACATCTATTAATTCTTTAACTTTAGAGGACTATGAGTTATTGATAACAACCCTACTATGACACTAAGCATTCACCTATACTTATGTGTATTCTTTTGAACCATCCTCTTAAATGTACCAATATTTGTATATTATTAGATATTTTAAACAGTTTCTAGCGTTCCAGGTGACATCTATTAACTCTTTAATTTTAGAGGACTATGAGTTATTGATAACAAGCCTAATATGAAACTAAGCATCCACCTATACTTATGTGTATTCTTTTTAACCATCCTCTTAAATGTACCAGTTTTTGTATATTATTAGATGTTTTGAACAGTTTCTAGTGTTCCAGGTGACATCTATTAATTCTTTAACTTTAGAGGACTATGAGTTATTGATAACAAGCCTACAATTAAACTAAGCATTCAGCTATACTTATGTGTAGTTTTTTGAACCATCCTCTTAAATGTACCAGTTTTTGTATATTATTAAATGCTTTAAACAGTTTCTAGCGTTCCAGGTGACATCTATTAACTCTTTAATTTTAGAGGACTATGAGGTATGGATAACAAGCCTACTATGAAACTAAGGATTCACCTATACTTCTGTGTATTCTTTTCAACCGTCCTTTTAAATATACCAGTTTTTGTATATTATTAAATGCTTTAAACAGTTTCTAGTGTTCCAGGTGATATCTATTAATTTTTTAATTTTAAAGGACTATGAGTTATTGATAACAAGCCTACTATGAAACTAAGCATTCACCTATACTTCTGTGTAGTTTTTTGAACCATCCTCTTAAATGTACCAGTTTTTGTATATTATTAAATGCTTTAAACAGTTTCTAGTGTTCCAGGTGATATCTATTAATTCTTTAATTTTAGAGGACTATGAGTTATTGATAACAAGCCTACTATGAAACTAAGCATTCACCTATACTTCTGTGTATTCTTTTGAACCGTCCTCTTAAATATACCAGTTTTTGTATATTATTAAATGCTTTAAACAGTTTCTAGCGTTCCAGGTGACATCTATTAACTCTTTAATTTTAGAGGACTATGAGTTATTGATAACAATCCTACTATGAAACTAAGCATTCTCCTATAATTATGTGTATTCTTTTGAACCATCCTCTTAAATGTACCAGTTTTTGTATATTATTAGACGTTTTAAAAAGTTTCTATCGTTCCAGGTGATATCTATTAATTCTTTAATTTTAGAGGACTATGAGTTATGGATATCAAGCCTACTATGAAACTAAGCATTCACCTATACTTCTGTGTATTCTTTTGAACCTTCCTCTTAAATATACCAGTTTTTGTATATTATTAAATGCTTTAGACAGTTTCTAGTGTTCCAGGTGATATCTATTAATTCATTAATTTTAGAGGACTATGAGTTATTGATAACAAGCCTACTATGAAACTAAGCATTCACCTATACTTCTGTGTATTCTTTTGAACCGTCCTCTTAAATATACCAGTTTTTGTATATTATTAAATGCTTTAAACAGTTTCTAGCGTTCCAGGTGACATCTATTAACTCTTTAATTTTAGAGGACTATGAGTTATTGATAACAATCCAACTATGAAACTAAGCATTCTCCTATAATTATGTGTATTCTTTTGAACCATCCTCTTAAATGTACCAGTTTTTGTATATTATTAGACGTTTTAAATAGTTTCTATCGTTCCAGGTGATATCTATTAATTCTTTAATTTTAGAGGACTATGAGTTATTGATAACAAGCCTACTATGAAACTAAGCATTCACCTATACTTCTGTGTATTCTTTTGAACCGTCCTCTTAAATATACCATTTTTTGTATATTATTAAATGCTTTAAACAGTTTCTAGCGTTCCAGGTGACATCTATTAACTCTTTAATTTTAGAGGACTATGAGTTATTGATAACAATCCTACTATGAAACTAAGCATTCTCCTATAATTATGTGTATTCTTTTGAACCATCCTCTTAAATGTACCAGTTTTTGTATATTATTAGACGTTTTAAAATGTTTCTATCGTTCCAGGTGATATCTATTAATTCTTTAATTTTAGAGGACTATGAGTTATGGATAACAAGCCTACTATGAACTAAGCATTCACCTATACTTCTGTGTATTCTTTTCAACCGTCCTCTTAAATATACCAGTTTTTGTATATTATTAAATGCTTTAAACAGTTTCTAGCGTTCCAGGTGACATCTATTAAGTCTTTAATTTTATAGGACTATGAGTTATTGATAACAAGCCTAATATGAAACTAAGCATCCACCTATACTTATGTGTATTCTTTTGAACCATCCTCTTAAATGTACCAGTTTTTGTATATTATTAGATGTTTTGAACAGTTTCTAGCGTTCCAGGTGACATCTATTAATTCTTTAACTTTAGAGGACTATGAGTTATTGATAACAAGCCTACAATGAAACTAAGCATTCAGCTATACTTATGTGTAGTTTTTTGAACCATCCTCTTAAATGTACCAGTTTTTGTATATTATTAAATGATTTAAACAGTTTCTAGCGTTCCAGGTGACATCTATGAACTCTTTAATTTTAGAGGACTATGAGTTATTGATAACAAGCCTAATATGAAACTAAGCATCCACCTATACTTATGTGTATTCTTTTGAACCATCCTCTTAAATGTACCAGTTTTTGTATATTATTAGATGTTTTGAACAGTTTCTAGCGTTCCAGGTGACATCTATTAATTCTTTAACTTTAGAGGACTATGAGTTATTGATAACAAGCCTACAATGAAACTAAGCATTCAGCTATACTTATGTGTAGTTTTTTGAACCATCCTCTTAAATGTACCAGTTTTTGTATATTATTAAATGCTTTAAACAGTTTCTAGTGTTCCAGGTGATATCTATTAATTCTTTAATTTTAGAGGACTATGAGTTATTGATAACAAGCCTACTATGAAACTAAGCATTCACCTATACTTCTGTGTATTCTTTTGAACCGTCCTCTTAAACATACCAGTTTTTGTATATTATTAAATGCTTTAAACAGTTTCTAGCGTTCCAGGTGACATCTATTAACTCTTTAATTTTAGAGGACTATGAGTTATTGATAACAATCCTACTATGAAACTAAGCATTCTCCTATAATTATGTGTATTCTTTTGAACCATCCTCTTAAATGTACCAGTTTTTGTATATTATTAGACGTTTTAAAAAGTTTCTATCGTTCCAGGTGATATCTATTAATTCTTTAATTTTAGAGGACTATGAGTTATGGATAACAAGCCTACTATGAAACTAAGCATTCACCTATACTTCTGTGTATTCTTTTCAACCGTCCTTTTAAATATACCAGTTTTTGTATATTATTAAATGCTTTAAACAGTTTCTAGCGTTCCAGGTGACATCTATTAACTCTTTAATTTTATAGGACTATGAGTTATTGATAACAAGCCTAATATGAAACTAAGCTTCCACCTATACTTATGTGTATTCTTTTGAACCATCCTCTTAAATGTACCAGTTTTTGTATATTATTAGATGTTTTGAACAGTTTCTAGCGTTCCAGGTGACATCTATTAATTCTTTAACTTTAGAGGACTATGAGTTATTGATAACAACCCTACTATGACACTAAGCATTCACCTATACTTATGTGTATTCTTTTGAACCATCCTCTTAAATGTACCAATATTTGTATATTATTAGATATTTTAAACAGTTTCTAGCGTTCCAGGTGACATCTATTAACTCTTTAATTTTAGAGGACTATGAGTTATTGATAACAAGCCTAATATGAAACTAAGCATCCACCTATACTTATGTGTATTCTTTTTAACCATCCTCTTAAATGTACCAGTTTTTGTATATTATTAGATGTTTTGAACAGTTTCTAGCGTTCAGGGTGACATATATTAATTCTTTCATTTTTGAGGACTATGAGTTATTGATAACAAGCCTACTATGAAACTAAGCATTCACCTATACTTCTGTGTATTCTTTTGAACCGTCCTCTTAAATGTACCAGTTTTTGTATATTATTAGATGTTTTGAACAGTTTCTAGCGTTCCAGGTGACATCTATTAATTCTTTAACTTTAGAGGACTATGAGTTATTAATATCAAGCCTACTATGAAACTAAGCATTCACCTATACTTCTGTGTATTCTTTTGAACCTTCCTCTTAAATATACCAGTTTTTTTATATTATTAAATGCTTTAAACAGTTTCTAGTGTTCCAGGTGATATCTATTAATTCTTTAATTTTAGAGGACTATGAGTTATTGATAACAAGCCTACTATGAAACTAAGCATTCACCTATACTTCTGTGTATTCTTTTGAACCGTCCTCTTAAATATACCAGTTTTTGTATATTATTAAATGCTTTAAACAGTTTCTAGCGTTCCAGGTGACATCTATTAACTCTTTAATTTTAGAGGACTATGAGTTATTGAGAACAATCCTACTATGAAACTAAGCATTCTCCTATAATTATGTGTATTCTTTTGAACCATCCTCTTAAATGTACCAGTTTTTGTATATTATTAGACGTTTTAAAAAGTTTCTATCGTTCCAGGTGATATCTATTAATTCTTTAATTTTAGAGGACTATGAGTTATGGATAACAAGCCTACTATGAAACTAAGCATTCACCTATACTTCTGTGTATTCTTTTCAACCGTCCTCTTAAATATACCAGTTTTTGTATATTATTAAATGCTTTAAACAGTTTCTAGCGTTCCGGGTGACATCTATTAACTCTTTAATTTTAGAGGACTAAGAGTTATTGATAACAATCCTACTATGAAACTAAGCATCCACCTATACTTATGTGTATTCTTTCGAAACATCCTCTTAAATGTACCAGTTTTTGTATATTATTAGATGTTTTGAACAGTTTCTAGCGTTCCAGGTGACATCTATTAATTCTTTAACTTTAGAGGACTATGAGTTATTGATAACAAGCCTACAATGAAACTAAGCATTCAGCTATACTTATGTGTAGTTTTTTGAACCATCCTCTTAAATGTACCAGTTTTTGTATATTATTAAATGATTTAAACAGTTTCTAGCGTTCCAGGTGACATCTATTAACTCTTTAATTTTAGAGGACTATGAGTTATTGATAACAAGCCTAATATGAAACTAAGCATCCACCTATATTTATGTGTATTCTTTTGAACCATCCTCTTAAATGTACCAGTTTTTGTATACTATTAGATGTTTTGAACAGTTTCTAGCGTTCCAGGTGACATCTATTAATTCTTTAACTTTAGAGGACTATGAGTTATTGATAACAAGCCTACAATGAAACTAAGCATTCACCTATACTTCTGTGTATTCTTTTGAACCGTCCTCTTAAATATACCAGTTTTTGTATATTATTAAATGCTTTAAACAGTTTCTAGCGTTCCAGGTGACATCTATTAACTCTTTAATTTTAGAGGACTATGAGTTATTGATAACAATCCTACTATGAAACTAAGCATTCTCCTATAATTATGTGTATTCTTTTGAACCATCCTCTTAAATGTACCAGTTTTTGTATATTATTAGACGTTTTAAAATGTTTCTATCGTTCCAGGTGATATCTATTAATTCTTTAATTTTAGAGGACTATGAGTTATGGATAACAAGCCTACTATGAAACTAAGCATTCACCTATACTTCTGTGTATTCTTTTCAACCGTCCTCTTAAATATACCAGTTTTTGTATATTATTAAATGCTTTGAACAGTTTCTAGCATTCCAGGTGACATCTATTAACTCTTTAATTTTATAGGACTATGAGTTATTGATAACAAGCCTATTATGAAACTAAGCATCCACCTATACTTATGTGTATTCTTTTGAACCATCCTCTTAAATGTACCAGTTTTTGTATATTATTAGATGTTTTGAACAGTTTCTAGCGTTCCAGGTGACATCTATTAATTCTTTAACTTTAGAGGACTATGAGTTATTGATAACAAGCCTACAATGAAACTAAGCATTCAGCTATACTTATGTGTAGTTTTTTGAACCATCCTCTTAAATGTACCAGTTTTGTATATTATTAAATGATTTAAACAATTTCTAGCGTTCCAGGTGACATCTATTAACTCTTTAATTTTAGAGGACTATGAGTTATTGATAACAAGCCTAATATGAAACTAAGCATCCACCTATACTTATGTGTATTCTTTTGAACCATCCTCTTAAATGTACCAGTTTTTGTATATTATTAGATGTTTTGAACAGTTTCTAGCGTTCCAGGTGACATCTATTAATTCTTTAACTTTAGAGGACTATGAGTTATTGATAACAACCCTACTATGACACTAAGCATTCACCTATACTTATGTGTATTCTTTTGAACCATCCTCTTAAATGTACCAATATTTGTATATTATTAGATATTTTAAACAGTTTCTAGCGTTCCAGGTGACATCTATTAACTCTTTAATTTTAGAGGACTATGAGTTATTGATAACAAGCCTAATATGAAACTAAGCATCCACCTATACTTATGTGTATTCTTTTTAACCATCCTCTTAAATGTACCAGTTTTTGTATATTATTAGATGTTTTGAACAGTTTCTAGCGTTCAGGGTGACATATATTAATTCTTTCATTTTTGAGGACTATGAGTTATTGATAACAAGCCTACTATGAAACTAAGCATTCACCTATACTTCTGTGTATTCTTTTGAACCGTCCTCTTAAATGTACCAGTTTTTGTATATTATTAGATGTTTTGAACAGTTTCTAGCGTTCCAGGTGACATCTATTAATTCTTTAACTTTAGAGGACTATGAGTTATTAATATCAAGCCTACTATGAAACTAAGCATTCACCTATACTTCTGTGTATTCTTTTGAACCTTCCTCTTAAATATACCAGTTTTTTTATATTATTAAATGCTTTAAACAGTTTCTAGTGTTCCAGGTGATATCTATTAATTCTTTAATTTTAGAGGACTATGAGTTATTGATAACAAGCCTACTATGAAACTAAGCATTCACCTATACTTCTGTGTATTCTTTTGAACCGTCCTCTTAAATATACCAGTTTTTGTATATTATTAAATGCTTTAAACAGTTTCTAGCGTTCCAGGTGACATCTATTAACTCTTTAATTTTAGAGGACTATGAGTTATTGAGAACAATCCTACTATGAAACTAAGCATTCTCCTATAATTATGTGTATTCTTTTGAACCATCCTCTTAAATGTACCAGTTTTTGTATATTATTAGACGTTTTAAAAAGTTTCTATCGTTCCAGGTGATATCTATTAATTCTTTAATTTTAGAGGACTATGAGTTATGGATAACAAGCCTACTATGAAACTAAGCATTCACCTATACTTCTGTGTATTCTTTTCAACCGTCCTCTTAAATATACCAGTTTTTGTATATTATTAAATGCTTTAAACAGTTTCTAGCGTTCCGGGTGACATCTATTAACTCTTTAATTTTAGAGGACTATGAGTTATTGATAACAATCCTACTATGAAACTAAGCATTCTCCTATAATTATGTGTATTCTTTTGAAACATCCTCTTAAATGTACCAGTTTTTGTATATTATTAGACGTTTTAAAAAGTTTCTATCGTTCCAGGTGATATCTATTAATTCTTTAATTTTAGAGGACTATGAGTTTTTGATAACAACCCTACCATGAAACTAAGCATTCAGCTATACTTATGTGTAGTTTTTTGAACCATCCTCTTAAATGTACCAGTTTTTGTATATTATTAAATGCTTTAAATAGTTTCTAGTGTTCCAGGTGATATCTATTAATTCTTTAATTTTAGAGGACTATGAGTTATTGATAACAAGCCTACTATGAAACTAAGCATTCACCTATACTTCTGTGTATTCTTTAGAACCGTCCTCTTAAATATACCAGTTTTTGTATATTATTAAATGCTTTAAACAGTTTCTAGCGTTCCAGGTGACATCTATTAACTCTTTAATTTTAGAGGACTATGAGTTATTGATAACAATCCTACTATGAAACTAAGCATTCTCCTATAATTATGTGTATTCTTTTGAACCATCCTCTTAAATGTACCAGTTTTTGTATATTATTAGACGTTTTAAAAAGTTTCTATCGTTCCAGGTGATATCTATTAATTCTTTAATTTTAGAGGACTATGAGTTATGGATAACAAGCCTACTATGAAACTAAGCATTCACCTATACTTCTGTGTATTCTTTTGAACCATCCTCTTAAATGTACCAATATTTGTATATTATTAGATATTTTAAACAGTTTCTAGCGTTCCAGGTGACATCTATTAACTCTTTAATTTTA
>NW_020618936.1:0-519 GCF_003573695.1 Papaver somniferum | reverse complement strand
CTTCTATTGTGAAATTTGGCTTCCTTCATATTTTCTGGAATTAACGTACATAGAAATGCAATTTTTACTGGACGTACTGCCTTAGAACATATTTATTGTGATTACAATACATTTTTCAAACTTTTTCTGTTAAAGATGAGTTTAACTAGTTTACAGTTTAGTCTCAGAAATCGACTTCCGACTTATAACGAAGATTGTAGACTTTTTTGAGTTAACAGTATAAAAAATTCAACATTTTTATGAACTCTTTATTTTTGTGTTGGCTTTGTCTTTCAATATGATTCAAATAAATGAAATTTGTTAGAATTTGGATTAGTTCTGGATGGTCTTTCATCCTTCTTATATTGTGAAATTTGACTTCCTTCATATTTTCTTGAATCAACGTACACAGAAATGCAATTTTTACTCGACGTAATGGCTTAGAACATATTTATTGTGATTACAATACATTTTTCAAAAAATTTTCTGTTAAAGATGAGTTTATCTTGTTTACAATTTAGTCTCAGAAATCAACTTCCG
>NW_020618935.1:0-1038 GCF_003573695.1 Papaver somniferum | reverse complement strand
TAGAAGATATTAATTGTGATTACAATACATTTTTCAAACATATTCTGTTAAAGATGAGTTTATCTAGTTTACGATTTAGTCTCAGAAATCAACTTCCGACTTATAACGAAGTGTGTAGACTTTTTTGAGTTAACGTATTAAAAACTCAACATTTTTATGAACTCTTTATTTTTTATTGGCTTTGTCTTTCAATTTGATTCAAATAGATGAAATTTGTTAGAATATGGATTAGTTATGGCTGGTCTTTCATCCTTCTTCTATTGTGAAATTTGACTTCCTTCATATTTTCTTGAATAACCGTACATAGAAATGCAATTTTTACTAAACGTAATGCCTTCGAACATATTATTTGTGATTAAAATACATTTTTCAAACTTTTTCTGTTAAAGATGAGTTTATCTAGTTTACAATTTAGTGTCAGAATTTAATTTCAGACTTATAACGAAGTGTGTAGACTTTTTTGAGCTAACGTATATAAAATTAACCATTTTTATGAACTCTTTCTTTTTGTGTTGGCTTTTTCTTTCTATTTGATTCAGGATAGATGAAGTTTGTTAGGATTTGGATTAGTTCTTCTTGGTCTTTCATCCTTCTTATATTTTGAAATTTGTGTTCCTCATATTTTCTTGAATCAACGTACATAGAAATTCAATTTTTACTAGACGTAATGCTTTAGAACATATTATTTGTGATTACAATACATTTTCAAACTTTTTCTGTTAAAGATGATTTTATCTAGTTTACGATTTAGTCCCACAAATCAAGTTCTGACTTATAACGAAGTGTGTAGACTTTTTTGAGTTAACGTATATAAAATTCAAAAAATTTTGAACTCTTCCTTTTTGTGTTGGCTTTGTCTTTCAATTTGATTCAAATAGATGAAAGTTTTTAGAATTTGGATTAGTTCTGGCTGGTCTTTCATCCTTCTTCTATTGTGAAATTTGAGTTCCTTCATATTTTCTTGAATCAACGTACATAGAAATGCAATTTTTACTAGACGTAATGCCTTAGAACATATTATTTGTGATTACAATACAT
>NW_020618934.1:0-585 GCF_003573695.1 Papaver somniferum | reverse complement strand
TTTTTTGAGTTAACGTATATTAAATTCAACATTTTTATGAACTCTTTGTTTTTGTGTTGGCTTTGTCTTTCTATTTGATTCAAGATAGATGAAATTTGTTAGGATTTGGATTAGTTTTGCATGGTCTTTCATCCTTTTCTATTGTGAAATTTGACTTCCTTCATATTTTCTTGAATCAACGTACATAGAAATGCAATTTTTACTAGACGTATTGCCTTAGAACATATTAATTGTAATTACAATACATTTTTCAAACTTTTTCTGTTAAAGATGAGTTTATCTAGTTTACAATTTAGTCTCAAAAATCAATTTCCGACTTATAACGAAATGTGTAGACTTTTTAGAGTTAACGTATATAAAATTCAACATTCTTATGAACTCTTTCTTTTTGTGGTGGCTTTGTCTTTCTATCTGATTCAAGATAGATGAAATTTGTTAGGATTTGGAGTAGTTCTGCTTGGTCTTTCATCCTTCTTCTATTGTGAAATTTGACTTCCTTCATATTTTCTTGAATAAACGTACATAGAAATGCAATTTTTAGTAGACGTAATGCCTTAGAACATATTATTTGTGATTACAATACAT
>NW_020618933.1:0-759 GCF_003573695.1 Papaver somniferum | reverse complement strand
TTCCGACTTATAACGAAGTGTGTAGACTTTTTTGAGTTAACGTATATAAAATTCAACATTTTTATGAACTCTTTCTTTTTGTGTTGGTTTTGTCTTTCTATTTCATTCAAGATACATGAAATTTGTTAGGATTTGGATTAGTTATGCATGGTTAATCCTTCTTATATTGTGAAATTTGACTTCCTTCATATTTTCTTGAATCAACGTACATAGAAATGCAATTTTTACTAGAGCTATTACCTTAGAACATATTAATTGTAATTACAAAACATTTTTCAAAAAATTTATGTTAAAGATGAGTTTATCTAGTTTACAATTTAATCTCAGAAATCAATTTCTGACTTCTAACGAAGTGTGTAGACTTTTTTGAGTTAACGTTTATAAAATTAAACATTTTTATGAACTCTTTCTTTTTGTGTTGGCTTTGTCTTTCTATTTGATTCAAGATAGATGAAATTTGTTAGGATATGGATTAGTTCTGCATGGTCTTTCATCCTTCTACTATTGTGAAATTTGCCT
This sequence comes from Papaver somniferum, assembly GCF_003573695.1. Taxonomy (NCBI): domain Eukaryota; kingdom Viridiplantae; phylum Streptophyta; class Magnoliopsida; order Ranunculales; family Papaveraceae; genus Papaver; species Papaver somniferum. Next base: position 240 of record NW_020618933.1, on the reverse strand, counting down.
TCCTTCATATTTTCTTGAATCAATGTACATATAAATGCAATTTTTACTAGACGTAATGCCATATAACATATTATTTGTGATTACAATACATTTTTCAAACTTTTTCTGTTAAAGATGATTTTATCTAATTTACAATTTAGTCTTAGCAATCAATTTCCGACTTATAACGAAGTGTGTAGACTTTTTTGAGTTAACGTATATAAAATTAAACATTTTTATGAACTCTTTCTTTTTGTGTTG
>NW_020618932.1:0-397 GCF_003573695.1 Papaver somniferum | reverse complement strand
AAAATGAGATTTTTACTAGACGTAATGCCTTAGAACATATTATTTGTGACTACAATACAATTTTCAAACTTTTTGTGTTAAAGATGAGTTTATCTAGTTTACAATTTAGTCTCAGAAATCAACTTCCGACTTATAACGAAGTGTTTAGACTTTTTTGAGTTAACGTATAAAAAATTCAACATTTTTATGAACTCTTTATTTTTGTATTGGATTTGTCTTTCAGTTTGATACACATATATGAAATTTGTTAGGATTTGGGTTAATTATGGCTGGTCTTTCATCCTTCTTCTATTGTGAAATTTGACTTCCTTCATATTTTCTTGAATCAACGTACATAGAAATGCAATTTTTACTAGACGTAATTCCTTAGAACATATTATTTGTGATTGCAATACAT
>NW_020618931.1:0-500 GCF_003573695.1 Papaver somniferum | reverse complement strand
AAGTATAGGTGAATGCTTAGTTTCATAGTAGGGTTGTTATCAATAACTCATAGTCCTCTAAAATTAAAGAATTAATAGATGTCACCTGGAACGCTAGAAACTGTTTAAAACATCTAATAATATACAAAAACTTGTACATTTAAGAGGATGATTCGAAATAATACACAGAAGTATATGTGAATGCTTAGTTTCATAGTAGGGATGTTGTCAAAAACTCATAGTCAACTAAAATTAAAGAATTAATAGATGTCACATGGAACGCTAGAAACTGTTTAAAGCATTTAATAATATACAAAAACTGTTACATTTAAGAGGATGGTTCAAAAGAATACATAGAAGTATAGGTGAATGTTTAGTTTCATAGTAGGCTTCATATCAATAACTCATAGTCCTCTAAAGTTAAAGAATTAATAGATGTCACATGGAACGCTTGAAACTGTTTAAAACATCTAATAATATACAAAAACTTGTACATTTAAGAGGATGGTTCAAAAGAATAC
>NW_020618930.1:0-703 GCF_003573695.1 Papaver somniferum | reverse complement strand
TAATTACAATACTTTTTTCAAACTTTTTCTGTTAAAGATGAGTTTATCTAGTTTACAATTTAGTCTCAGAAATCAATTTCAGATGTTTAACGAAGTGTGTAGACTTTTTTGAGTTAACAAATATAAAATTCAACAGTTTTATGGACTCTTTCCTTTTGTGTTATCTTTGTCTTTCTATTTGATTCAAGATAAATGAAATTTCTTAGGATTTGGATTAGTTCTGCATGGTCTTTCATCCTTCTTCTATTGTGAAATTTGACTTCCTTCATATTTTCTTGAATCAACATACATAGAAATGCAATTTTTACTAGACGTATTGCCTATGAACATATTAATTGTAATTACAATACATTTTTTAAACTTTTTTTGTTAAAGATGAGTTTATCTAGTTTACAATTTAGTCTCAGAAATCAATTTCTGATTTATAACGAAGTGTGTAGACTTTTTTGAGTTAACGTATATAAAATTCAACATTTTTATGAACCTTTCTTTTTGTGTTGACTTTATCTTTCTATTTGATTTAAGATAGATGAAACTTGTTAGGATTTGGATTAGTTCTGCATGGTCTTTCATCCTTCTTCTATTGTGAAATTTGACTTCCTTCATATTTTCTTGAATCAACGTACATAGAAATACAATTTTTACTAGACGTATTGCCTTAGAACATATTAATTGTAATTACAATACATTTTTCAAACTTTTT
>NW_020618929.1:0-1445 GCF_003573695.1 Papaver somniferum | reverse complement strand
AAGGGTACGGGCGAGTACGAGGTGTTTGTGGAAGGGTTAGTTTTTTCAGTCTCCCTCTTCTTGTCGATAATATGATCATAAAGGCAACATGGTGCTTTAAAGGCAATTGTCCGCTCCATTTTTAGATTTAATCGGGTTATGTCTAGTTCTAGACATGTAGAACTGTAGGGCACGACATAAACTGGTTCTGGATATGTATAACTTCAGGGGCACTAAGCCTCTTGTATTTGGGCTGGGGTGCTGAAAAATTGTTTGTCTTCTATACTTAAGCTGAGTACTTGCAGCTTTTACATTTTTAAAGTTTAGGTCTTCATGCAGAGTCTCCCTGTTTTTTTATTGGTCATCACGGATGAAACTCACTAAAAATTCCCGTTATTGGTATGTTGTTGCAAATAGTCTGATTTTTTTTTCGTCCCTCAAAAGAATTGGGAGTTTGAGTTCTAACATAGTTAGAATAAGAATTAGCCAATTAAGGAAATTATAGAGTTTCCCAAAATTCCTTAGTAGGCAAATATCCTTTAATTTCTTGGGATTTGCAGCTTACCGCAAGTAAATCAATCAAATTATATACAGTATCATATGGATGAAAAAGATGATCATGGGATTCATGTCTTTCTGTCTTTTCTTATAGTTGCTTAAGACCAGTATTGTTTGAATATTGGCCGGCGTACGAGTATGTCGCTTGATATTCACAGCCAATTGAAACCATAATAATTTGACCAGTGATGCCCCGGAGTCCCGACAATGCATACAATATATAATATAATATTGGTGGGTATTTAAGGCATTAAATCATCTGTTAGTATCTTCATAGATACATGTACGTACGGTTGCTAGGAAGTACTTTGCTTTTTTCAGAATAAATTAATATCCGACTATAACGAACCCAAAAAAGTTGCTTGGCCAGTTAGAGATCATAATCTCTGTGATCGATTAAGAAGATAATTATTTTCACTTGTATATCGTTTGAACCATTGAAGCTCTTCCTACGTTTTAGTAAGATTGTTTGAACCGTTGAAACTCTTCCTACATTTTTCTAAGATAATGTAGTATCAGAATATGGATGTTAAAACCATAGCCATCTTAGTTAATACTACTTGATAAACTCTATCTATTATATGTCTGCAGTTAACTTAGCTCAGTCAGTGAACATAGAAGTCAGATACTTACAAACGCAAAAAGAAATCAGATTGTGCTTAATACAGCTTGGACGTGAGAGGAAAATCAAGGTTAGATAGTGTCTGACCAAAGCTTATACTATACAATTAGCTAAATACGGCCATGGAGAGCTTCATGTACATTGAATGTGTTTATCAACTTTTAATCTCCGAATTTCAGTTTTTGTAAAAAGCAAGCATATTGTGCTTAGCTAGGGTCGAAGAAGATACATATAACATTTGCCAAATGACTCAACCGCTCTTTAGCCCACATACATACACTCCTAA
>NW_020618928.1:0-550 GCF_003573695.1 Papaver somniferum | reverse complement strand
TTTATCTCTCAAGGAAAAGGGAAACATCTTAAGTTTCAAGACTTCATCAGTAAGGTCTTTTATTCTAACTGTCCCACAAATTTCCTCAAAGTCCCTAATATGAAAATAAGGGTTCTCATCATCTTTCCCTAAGAATATAGGGATCATCTGAAGAATACTAGGTTTTATCTCGAAATTAGCCGTAGTGGCTGGAAATTTAATGCTAGAGGCTATGGTAGACCTAGTAGGGAACATGTAATCTTTCAAAGTTGCCATAACTGGCACAACCGAAGTACTAGGGGTACTTTCCTCACGAAGAGGCATATTCTAAAAACTAATGTTTCCAAAAACAAGGCTCTCAAAAGAAGAGTCTTCGAGCTCCCCGCTTTCACAAGAAGAACTTCTAGGCTCGTCACTAATCAAACGACCAAAAGTATTTCTTTTCCAAGCCCTTTCGGGCATACATTAGAAAAAAAAATCCTAAAGGAAGGGGGGGTTCTAAGCAAACACATAGCAGGATGACTCCACCAAAACAAACCTAAAGATTTCTAGCAAACAAAAAGCATGATGG
>NW_020618927.1:0-653 GCF_003573695.1 Papaver somniferum | reverse complement strand
TACCTGGACGGCTCAGCATAAAAATAATCAGGTTTTTAACTCTATTAAGATCCTACACCAAAATTAATGGATTTCTACCAAAACTATGAGAAAAGATAGAAATCCTTTGATTGGGGATTAACCACCGATTAAGACAAACTTAATAATTTGAAATGTGTTCAAAGAGAGTTCTACAACATATTTATATAGTCTGGGAAATCATAATTCAAGCAAGTTCTAAGAAAAGCAATCACACTAAATAAGGGAACACTCAAAAACTAAATAAGGTTACTTCTAAGAAAGAGATAGAAGATAAATAAGGAAATATGGAGTAATCGGTACTGGTGTGGCAACATCCCAGGCCCCTGCAAACAAGGCTTGTCCTCAAGTCTGAAAGTCTGGATAATGAAGAAGAAACTCAGTAGTGTCTTCCCAAGTAGCTTCATCAACCGGGCGGTCCTGCCATTTAATGAGCCAACGAGTGACGACATGATCATTACGCTTGAACATTCACTAGTACAAAAAGTCGCATTGGCCACACTTAATCACCGTGTCCATAGGCTTTTGGTCATGAATTTTTTTCACTCCAAAAATGTGGCATCAGGTGCCGAGACAAAAAGGTATCCCTATGGATACATAAACTTTGAGTGGCTATAAAATATGATTTACCATGG
>NW_020618926.1:0-516 GCF_003573695.1 Papaver somniferum | reverse complement strand
TTCCTTCATATTTTCGTGAATCAACGTACATAGAAATGCAATTTTTACTTGACGTAATGCCTTAGAACATATTATTTGTGACTATAATACATTTGTCTAACTTTTTCTGTTAAAGATGAGTTTATCTAGTTTACATTTTAGATTCAGAAATGCATTTCAGACTTATAACAAAGTGTGTAGACTTTTTTGAGTTAACGTATATAAAATTCAACATTTTTATGAAATCTTTCTTTTTATGTTGGCTTTGTCTTTCTGTTTGATTCAATATAGATGAAATTTGTTAGGATTTGGATTAGTTCTTCTAGGTCTTTCGTCCTTCTTATATTGTGAAATTCGCCTTCCATCATATTTTCTTGAATCAACGTACATAGAAATGCAATTTTTATATGTTAAAGATGAGTTTATCTAGTTTACGATTTAGTCTCAGAATTCAATTTCCGACTTATAACGAAGTGTGTAGACTTTTTTGAGTTAACGTTTGTAAAATTCAAAATTTTTATGAACTATTTCTTTTTT
>NW_020618925.1:0-484 GCF_003573695.1 Papaver somniferum | reverse complement strand
CCTGGGCAAACCACATCAACCAGAGGATGGGTTTCTAACGACTGAACCTTTTTCAGGACATCATTAGGTTCGGGAAAACGAGTATGAAGGTAATCTTGTAAAATTGTCGAGGCAGAGATATTAAGTCCTAAGTGAAGGGACTTTCTGAGAGTTAAAGGTAAGGCACTATGAAGGTGATAATCACCCCCAAACTTAGAGTTTTTAGTGTCTCTAGATAGACTAGTTACAATCTCCCTATTTTCTGGATCATTAGATTCTTGAAAATGGTCAATTGATTCTTCTAATTTATTATCAGGTAGTGCATCTTTACTCATATCTACGAGTCTATGTTCTTCATTCAAGATTATTGTTTCTAAGTCGGTAGACTCTAAAACAGCATTTTCAGAATAAACCCGTTCCTCTAAACCACTATCGGCTTCGTAATCAAAAGGAAATACTACATCGTCTAAAACGGTGGTATTCCTAATCAAATCCTCGTCCTCTT
>NW_020618924.1:0-1435 GCF_003573695.1 Papaver somniferum | reverse complement strand
TAGATCCTAAACTAACCATGTACATGGATTTTGCCGCGTAATCACTAACCATGATTTTGCCTAACTCTTGCCAAGTACGTAACCCAACATGAACAGTTTCCTAACTTAAGTATATGAACACCTTCTTAAAATAGATTTCCTAATCTAGGAAATAGTAGCATACACGATGTTTAACACTCCGTATTATATCATCGTTCTTCTTTTATTAAATCGGTTACTAAGTTAACATCGGTTTTGGTTTTGAAGTCAAAGTTGAACAATAATTCATGGGATCTGCAACCTAAATCAACACAATTTAAACCATCAATTATGCCAAGTAGAACGCACAAATCTCTGATAAATATTTCTCTTTTTTTTGAAAAGAGATATTTTCATTTTTTTCATTCTAACCTAAAAATAGGCCAAATTAAAAAAGTGAAAGTATCTCTTTTCCAAAAATGGAGGAAGTATTAAAGCTATTCCATGAGGACCTTCGAATACAAAAAGGCTATACCATCTCCGACATGGAGTTGTCCAGGAGGAGGATCCTCAAATACAATAGCTAATTCTGGAAAGAATTTTTGGGAAGAAGATCCTCAAATGCACACTATAGAATTATGGTTTACATGGAAAAGATTAGCATACGTACTAAATCAAAGAAGGTTCTAAATCAAGAACACATTGAGATTCTAAAGACACCCAAGCTTATTGTATCGTTGATGTCGCATACTACATTACGTAGTACTAAGGATTTATCTACAGAAAAAAGGGTGTCTGTCTATGGACAGATGATCCTTATATTTGGCCATCCTCTGGGCTTGAATCGATTTTGTCTTTATGATCGATTCTGATCATAGATCGTATGATCTGGATGTTCCTTTTCTATCATGGGATGGCTTTGCTTTCCATCCATCAATGGAGGAGATAATTACGAGACTCTTGACAATCAAATAATGACAGAAAATGGAGTGGTAATCGTCCACATTCTCACTTTCAATGCTAGAATCACAAAAATTTGTGACAACACATTCATCTAAGCGGAGGAAGGGAGAAGATGTTATCTATTCCCTAAGCTGCTAAGCCAGGTTAAAACTGTTTATTATGGACTCGAATCAAAAAATTAAGTTGTAGAAAGAACGGAAGTGCCGGCCAGCGAGGCAAACCCTTAGATTGAGGCATAATCCTTACACAAAATTGGTTAAAAAGACCAAAATCAACAATTTATGGGTGAAAAGGACATTTAGATTTTGATGTTGTTTAAATGGACAAAAATGTAAAAATGGTCACAATGTAAACAGTTTCATCCTACCCATTTTCAATTTTTTTTGTATTTTTAATTTACATCAGGATGCATCCAGTTTCATCCTTGCTATTTTTTAAGTTTAAAGTCAGGATGAATCCAGTTTCATCCTTGCTATTTTTCTGGTGTCCATTTCACTCATACTGATTTGTACTC
>NW_020618923.1:0-3573 GCF_003573695.1 Papaver somniferum | reverse complement strand
GTAAATCAAAACAAGTGAGAGATATTGACTCCTTGAGATACTTTAATCTAGATTGAGTCTGACTATCTAGTTGATTCTCTAGCAAAGTATTTCGGAGTTAGTCCATACAGATTGCTAAGCGAAATATTAGGTGGTGTTGTTAGACCCCCGCTTTTTCAGTCACTTAACCATTTTGATGACCCAACATAGTACGATGTGGAGTCGTAAGGGCACATATATAGTGCAACCAAAAATGCGTAAGAACGCAAAATATTAGGTTTATATCCAGTTACCAACTGGTACGCAAAGAATGGTTGACCAATTGTGGGTCTAAAACGAAAAAGTGAAGATGCGTGTAATACTGCATATTCCCCAAGCAGTTAAAGGTAGGTTTGTACGCATAACCATGCCTTAAGCACCATCTTTAACCTTTGATGATATCCTTTGAGAGACCATGGGGTATAGGATGCTCTATATTGATCTTATTAAGCATGCAATAACCATCAAGTCCTTTTGATATATACTCTTTAGAATTTACAAGGGGTGGTGAGTCCTTAGATTATAATATGTGCTAGTAGTTTTCCAAACGCAACATTACTTGGGAACTATAACTAGTCCAAAATGTAAAAAAAGAAATCCACGAGAGCCATAATTCACTTGGGTGTTTTGGCCATTGAACCTGAAGATGATGTTCCAATAGAAGGTGTTCCAGTTAAGGTGTGTGTACAAGTCAATTTGGACTATCCATTAAGGAGAGGTGTCATAGCAATAACTAATGTTGGGTCTACTAGATGGATGAAATTCTTCTATGAAAAACATCCACATAAGGTCTGTCCCAATTGCTTCATTATAAATCATACAAAAGGTGCATGTAAATCTTCAACTGATTATATGGCTAAGGATCATGATAAGCCTCATTTCTTTGGGGAATTGAAAAAAGGTGAAAGAAAGCAGATTGTGATTACAAGATGAGGTGATCAAGTTCCCAATTTCTCTCAAAAGAATGTCAGGAATGGTACTGTTTTTTTTCCTCCTAAGGATGGGTATGTTGTTAATCAAAATTTCAATTTTCAAGAAGCTCTTAAGGATATTAATGAAGGAGAAAGACTTGGTAAGAGGCAGATAAATGAACTTCCAATCACTCATAATTTGGATCTTGATACTGATGGTAATGGAAAACTTGGAGACACACATGCAACTCACATGGTCACAGCTAGAGATATCCAAAAAACAAACACAAAGGAGATTCATGTATTTCGTTTTAAAACAATCCCTTTATCTAAATTTTGTTTGTTCTTATCCAGAATGAAAATTTTATCTTGGAATGTGCAAGGTATTGCAAAAAGGTTTACAAAAGATCAGTTTAAAAAATTGGTGAAAACACAAAATCCTGATTTTGTTTTTCTTTATGAAACAAAAGTAGATGAAAGTAGAGTTGCTCAATCTGTTTATTATCCTTGTTAGAACACTGCTCTATCGAACTCGCAAGCGTTGCTATCTCAAGCTTGTTGTCAAGTTTAGTTGTCAAAACTATAAGTCTTGATTTCTAGTCTACTTATAGCTAAGTCTCGGGTTAGGATAGAAAGTGTAGTTGAGCATTACACTTCACGACATTCATCGATTGAAGACGAAGAACTATTAAGGGGAGCTTGTGGAACTTCATCAACAAAAGGTATGTGGAGACTTGAACTCATCTATCACTCAAAAATCTAACTACTCTATCTACTATTTGAGATAAAAGTTGTATAGCTATATAGACTTCAATTATACACATTTTATATTTCGAGCTGAGTTTAACTCGCTTATATATTACTCGAAATGTGTGTTGGTGAGCTTTCGCTTAAACCAAGCTCATCTTATATTCTTGACGAAAGTCAAAAGATGATCATGTGAAAATCGCCTAGTAACATCTTACATGATTTGTGTGAGATAGTCATTTGATGTAGACTCAGAATGTTTCGTATTGATCATTCGATCACTTGAAAATTGCTTTGGAGCTAATAGTTTGTGTGAGACAGCTATTGTCGTCTTCCAAGAATGTTTCAATGGTTGGAATGAAGTTTAGAACAATTGGATAAGCATAGTATGCGTACTTGCATATATGTAATCCAAGTCCGGGAACCATGGTATGCATACCCGTACGCGTACTAGTTGGTTTTGAGAAAGTTTGGGAACCTGGTATGCGTAGTTTGTTTTGAGAAAGTTTGGGAACCTGGTATGCGTATCGGTACGCATACTAGCGTAAGGTTCAGGTCCGGGAATTCCTACTGAGTTTGGAAGGTATGCGTACCAGTTCGCGTACTGGCGAAACCCAAACTTAGTCCGTCCATTTAGGTACATGTACCGTATGATACCTAAGTGGATAATGTTCTAAAATTCTCTTGTTCATGAACTAATACATTTATATAATAATGAATGCATTCTTTTGCATACCATGGCTATAATGTTCATGACTTGATTCGAGTGAATCAAAATCGATTTTGCTTCAATTGTGTCTTGTATACTTCTATGAGAATATACACAATTGAAAAACTCTATAACTAGTTTCATTTGAGTCATTTGAACTAGTTATGGTTAAGATGAATATGGTTGATATGAAAGTGTTCATATGGCTAACTACGGTTAACTATTGTTGAGCCAACAAGGTGCACACGTTTAGGTAAGGTTACTCATATCTAAATGAAGTCACTTTTCATTTGTGTGCAACAAGATAAGTTTGATCTAACGGTTGCAAGATATTAGCTTGAGTCTAATCAGGTTTTCATCTAACGGGGAATATTGAATGCTTTGTTACCAAGGTACATTGATTGCAAACCCTGATTTGAAGACTATATAAAGAAGAACTCTAGAAAATGGGAAACCTAATCCCCACACCTCATGTGTGATACTAATTGCGACTAGAGTCGATTCTCCTTTAACCTTAGGTTTTTCACGAAACCATGTAGGTTAACGACTTAAAGACTTCATTGGGATTGTGAAGCCAGACCCAACTATTTTCTCTGTAGTTGTGTGTTCTGATCTTGCTACTTCTATCATGATTGAAAACTATCTTCTCTAAGATTTTCTCGAGATTTATTCTCCTATAGGCAAGATAAAAAGTAGTCACAAACATCTTCATCACATATGTAGTTGCAGGAAATCCTACACTACACCCCTCATATGATTTCATTGTTGATCAACTCATTTTTAGGTTTACACTCATAATTTTATTGATTAATTTTTGAATGTTCTTACAAGAAAGATAAAGAAATCAAGAATGAACTTTGCTCTGGACTTTCTCTCTCCTATTTATTTGTTTCTTACTCAAAAAAGATCTCTCCCACTTTTAGAACTCCAATGACTATTTATAAGGAAATACATAGTGGATGACAACTAATTTGTCCTTTATTTTCGGATATGGTTTGCGATATTCTCGCAACTTTAAAAATTTTAATTTCGCAAGCTCTCTAATCTTTGCAAGACTATCACATCTTTCTCATGATCCTTGCTGACGTCGTTTCTGAAATTGTTCTGCGACGCTATTGTGCAATACCATTGATAATTTCGCTGAGACATAATTGTTGCGAGATTCTGATCCTACATCTTGCCTCTTCT
>NW_020618922.1:0-319 GCF_003573695.1 Papaver somniferum | reverse complement strand
GTTTGGTTAAGGTCTTGACGAATATCTACGTGAATCTTACTCGCATACGGTAGGATTCAACGTTCATATGAAGGAATATTATCTATATTGGTCCAGTTTTCGATCTCGGAGCCACTTTCTTTCTCGAAGTTGATGAAATTTAGAATTGGTTAAGGTCTCGGCGAATATCTACATGTAATCTTACAGGCAGACTAATGGATTAATCGTTCACACGAAGGAATCTTATCTATATTGGTCCAGTTTTCGATCTCGAAGCCACTTTGTTTATCGAATTTGATGAAATTTAGGGTTTGGTTAAGGTCTCGGCGAATATCTACAT
>NW_020618921.1:0-317 GCF_003573695.1 Papaver somniferum | reverse complement strand
GATAAGTAAACCGTAATACCTTATCAAAAACAAAATGCAAAACCACCCAATAGGTACATACTCTGAAAGCTCCAATCCTATAATAATCATGTTCCTTGGCCTTGACATTTTCATCCAGGATAACATGCACCACAAGAAACAGATAAAGATCTAGAAAATATTTTTAAAAAGTCCATCTAGCATTTTGGAAGACTATTAAAGTTGATACAGAAAAGATAAAATCCAAAACCAAAGAGCATAAGATCACAACTACACTACCTTTGATCAGATGTGCTCCACTTTGTATATGCAAAAATTCCAAATTCCTTAGTCTACAT
>NW_020618920.1:0-818 GCF_003573695.1 Papaver somniferum | reverse complement strand
TAAAGGCAATATGAAGAGTCTGCATAATCTTCTTGCTTTGCTTGGTAAATACCAAAGTGCCTCGGGCCAAACTGTCTGTCGTCAAAAGAGTAAGATTTATTATGGTGGTGGTTCTTTGAGTCGCTGTGGGACTATCACTAATTTACTGGGTATGGAAGTTACTACTTTTCCGGACAGGTATTTGGGAGTTCAAATTATGCCTGGAGCAGTTAAGTATCGTCACATTTGTAATGTGATAGAGAAAATTAAGAACCAACTTTCAGTTTGGAAAGGTAAGTTACTTTCTTTTCAAGATAGAGTTGTTCTTATCAATTCAGTGATAGCGAGTTATGCTATTCACAACATGGCGGTGTACAAATGGCCTAGGAAATTTGTTCAACAGGCTGAAAGAGTTATTCGTAATTTTCTTTGGTCGGGTGATGCTGATGTTGCAAGGAAATTTGTTGTTGGATATCCAAAGGTTTTCTGTCCGTTGAAGGAAGGGGGTCTTGGTATAACCAGCATGGTTGTTACTAATAAGGCTCTTCTTATGAAGCTATGGTGGAGTATTCGTTCTTCTAACAAGAAATGGGCTCTTTTCTTATGGGCGAATTTTACTACTAAGCAGGGTAGTATAAAGCTTTATGGGGTAAATTCTTCTATTTTGCCGGGCATGAAACTGATTCATTCTATTGTTGACAAGAATACCAAGGTTCTAATTGGGGACGGGAGGTCTACATCTCTTTATTTTGATGTTTGGTATGGTAATGAGTGTATTGCTGATATGCTTAATGAAACTGACTTGGACAGAAATGTCAAGGTCAGTGATATTATTGTTA
>NW_020618919.1:0-321 GCF_003573695.1 Papaver somniferum | reverse complement strand
CCTTTTGTATCTTACAGCTACTAGACCTGATATTTCCTTCAGTGTTGGTTGTTGTGCCAGGTTTCAGGCGGATCCAAGATAATCTCATCTTGCAGCTGCAAAAAGAATCATACGATATATAAATCACACTGTTGGGTATGGTCTTTCATACACTTTTGATACTAATACTGAACTTTCTGCTTATTCTGATGCTGATTGGGCAGGATGTGTAGAAGACAGAAAAAGTACATCAGGGGGCTTCTACTATGTGGGTCTCAATCTTGTAGCGTGGCATAGCAAGAAGCAAAACTCTCAATCCCTGTCTACATGTGAAGCAGAATA
>NW_020618918.1:0-1113 GCF_003573695.1 Papaver somniferum | reverse complement strand
ATTATAGTCCGTGTCGGCCGCCAAATTTAGTCACAAACCCTAGAAAACAGACTATATTTAGGTTTAGTCTCCCCCACTGCGTTTCAATTCACGACCAAATATGGGTATAGTCCCCAAATATATTCGTGATTGTGGATGCTCTCAGTCTTAATTAAAACCCGAATACTAAACAACAGAGAAACAGTTTACGAATTAAACATGAATGACTGTCCTATTTTTTAATTTCTTTTTTTCATTTTCATTACAAAGAAAACAGTTTATCTATAAATTTGGTTTTTCTCCAACTCAAAACGGCCAATCAAATCAACCACCCTAAAAAAAAAAACTTTCAGTCGTGACGGAATCAGCCAAAGTCAAGGGTCGACAGTTGTATTCCTTAATAGTAAATCAGTAATTAGACAAATCATTAAATACCATGGAGGGCCTGGACTGCTTCTATTTCAAAACTGTAATTTTTTGTTTGGTCCTAAGTCTATAAGGTTATTTATAATAGGGTCCAACCGGATTTTATTCTTATCCTAGGGTCCAAAGTTTTTTGAAAACATGGAAATGACTAATATAACCTACTGGTTAAATATGTATGAAATAACATACTTCTACCAAATCGAGATTTTATTTATGGGAGGTCCAAATTTAATTAAAACATATAAAATACCACAAATTTGAGTACATATCTTCTACATTTGTGTTACAATTTGAGTACATATCTGCCACACTGCTTACAATTTTGAGTACATATCTGCCACCATGCTTAAAATTTGAGTACATATCTGCTGCATTTTTTACAAATCCGAGTACATATCTGCTGCACTACTTACAAATCTGAGTATATATCTGCCGCACTGCTTACATATAGAGTGTGTATCCGTTGGACATATGGAACCTGTAAATGTGATCAGAATATAACAATATTAAAACACATCAACAAATCTACCATTTATTTCAGTATTTCGCACACGTACTCATGGGTCAAACAAAAAAAAAGTGGCAAAATTATGAACAAAACAGAATCAAAAGAAGTTTCTATCAGTACGTCATATACGTACTGCAGATTCATAAACTAAAAACTCAATTGCATGTCAAGAAGTGATGAATCCATGAATATAACCGAAT
>NW_020618917.1:0-415 GCF_003573695.1 Papaver somniferum | reverse complement strand
TTTGAAAAGCTCACCGCCAGCTATCAACATGTAGTCTTTGTTCTATTCTACGGTTTTTGATTCGTCAGTACCAACTGAATTTGGTTAATAATTGTTTCCTTACAATACAAACATTATAAGTGTACGAATTTACTGTTTTTTTTTGTTTCTGAGAACTTCTTTTTGGTTTTCTAATATGTAGTTAAGTGTCGAATAATGAAATATTTCATTAAGTGTCATTCACCATAAATGAAATTAGTGATATTGATCTACATGTAAATATCTATGAAAACATTGTACTAGTAGATATTGATATTACATGTCAGTATTGTAGCGTAAGTATCTTCCACTACATACTAATATGTACTGATTGTAGTGTAGCTATCTTCCACTATATACTGGTATGTAGTAGTACATATGTCAGTATCTATGACAA
>NW_020618916.1:0-752 GCF_003573695.1 Papaver somniferum | reverse complement strand
TAATTACAATACATTTCTCAAACTTTTTCTGTTAAAGATGAGTTTATCTAGTTTACAATTTAGTCTCAGAAATCAATTTCCGACTTATAACGAAATGTGTAGACTTTTTTGAGTTAACGTATGTAAAACTAAACATTTTTATGAAGTCTTTCTTTTTGTGTTTGCTTTGTCTTTATATTTGATTCAAGATAGATGAAATTTTTTATGATTTGGATTAGTTTTGCATGGTCTTTCAAAATTCTTCTATTGTGAAATTTGACTTCCTTCATATTTTCTTGAATCAACGTACATAGAAATGCAATTTTTACTAGACGTATTGCCTTAGAACATATTAATTGTAATTACAATACATTTTTCAAACTTTTTTTGTTAAGGATGAGTTTATCTAGTTTACAATTTAGTCTCAGAAATTAATTTCCGACTTATAACGAAATGTGTAGACTTTTTTGAGTTGACGTATATAAAATTAAACATTTTTAAGAACTCTTTATTTTTATGTTGACTTTGTCTTTCTATTTGATTCAAGATAGATGAAATTTGTTAGGATTTGGATTCGTTCTGCATGGTCTTTCATCCTTCTTCTATTGTGAAATTTGACTTCCTTCATATTTTCTTCAATCAACGTACATAGAAATGCAATTTTTACTAGACGTATTGCCTTGGAACATATTAATTGTAATTACAATACATTTTTCAAACTTTTTATGTTAAAGATGAGTTTATGTAGTTTAGAATTTAGTCTCAGAAATCAA
>NW_020618915.1:0-1568 GCF_003573695.1 Papaver somniferum | reverse complement strand
CACAGGATAAGGGCACCCACCTTCTTCACGTTTTGAATTAAAAAATGGCAAGAAAATGCATGCAGCGTCTGGCAGATTTGAAGATCGAATTTTGGACGTGATTTTAGGAGATTCAATTGCTGTATTTGGTACGTATGGACTCTGCATGACTAATCAGGCCTGATACAATCAATTGGACCCAACCAATTGGGCTGGAATGGCCGGGAGAAGTAATCAAAGTTCAAACAGGACACGTACTTTCTGTTCAAGTTTCAAAGATTTGTGAGAGATATTTGGGAGAGTTTGACGCTGGAAATTAATGTATTTAGTCTTGTTCACGTCTTAAGAAGAGTTTGGTACCTATTTTATAGCTAACAGACGCGTACAAACACCGAAGAGGTGATTATTCTCTCAACAGCGCCGAGAAGAAAAAGAAAAGAAAAAGTCGGATTCAGTAGAGATTTTTGGGGATTAAAAGACTATATAAGAGTTGGTTCAAGTCATGGAAAAGTTTAGAAACCCTTAGGAGAGAGTTAGGAGGAGTTTAGAGACGAGTAGAGGAAGTTACAGAGAATTGGTGCTGCTGCTGCTGCTGCCATTGAAGAACCTGAAGAACACGAAGAACAGACTCGCAGAGTCCGTCGTTCTTCAGCAGTCTTAATTTCAAAACCAACTGTCGTTGTTTTACAGCAGTTAGTGCTACTATCGTTGTTTTTTAAGACCCTTCCACTTTGTAACAGTGACGCTGTAACATTTATACAGCGTTGCAAACTTCTTTTTACACCATTTTCATCAATAAAAACACATTATTAAGCCATGAATACATCTTATGATCATGTTTTTGGGATGAGGAGCTAAACCCAATCCAAGGGGTGACAGAGGAAGCCATTCTCACAATAATTATGTGGTAATCTCTATTTTATTAATTTATGCAATATTTTATATGATTAATTGCATTGATAAAAATGATTTAAATGGTTTTTATTAATCAAATGTGTTTTCCCTTGATAATGCATGCTTAGTTTTAGACTCTTGATGCATTATACTTGTGATTAACATTTGATATTTTGGAAAATCTGCTCTTGGCAATTTTTAGAATCAACCCAATTATTTAAATTGCATAGTAAAAAATATTAGATCACATAAGTATTGTTGATTGGTGGAATCTTAACCCCTATTTCTCCATAAAATTTTACTCTAAAGGTTTGAACTATTTTATTTATTTGTGTGTTTAATTTAAATCTAAAAAAAATTGTTTTCTTCACAAGTCTGAAAAGACCCCTTTTTACCACTACTACTACAATCAATTTCAAAAACCATCAAATTTTTGGCGCCGCCGACGCGGACCTGTGTTTAGTTAGCATTTTTTTTAGATTTTTATTATTTTTGTTCTTCTTTACGTTTTTGGTTTTTTTTGTTTCCTTGCAGACAATTTTGCCAAAGCTTGTGGTGATTTACTTAAAGTTTGGGAGCGAAAAGCAAAGCTAAAGGAGCGAAAGAAGAAGAATTTTATTTATTTATTTTGATAAAAAGAGAGACATTTTTTTTTGTAATTTTTTTTTTTTTTAGACTTTCTTTTCTTTTGTATT
>NW_020618914.1:0-451 GCF_003573695.1 Papaver somniferum | reverse complement strand
CAAGGTCTTTCATCCTTCTTCTATTGTGAAATTTGACTTCCTTCATATTTTGTTGAATCAACGTACATAGAAATGCAATTTTTACTAGACGTATTTCCTTAGAACATATTAATTGTAATTACAATACATTTTCAAACTTTTTTTGTTAAAGATGAGTTTATCTAGTTTACAATTTAGTCTAAGAAATCAATTTTCGACTTATAACGAAATGTGTAGACTTTTTTGAGTTAACGTATATAAAATTCAACATTTTTATAAACTCTTTCTTTTTGTGTTGACTTTGTCTTTCTATTTGATTCAAGATAGATGAAATTTGTTAGGATTTGGATTAGTTCTGCATGGTCTTTTATCCTTCTTCTATTGTGAAATTTGACTTCCTTCATATTTTCTTGAATCAACGTACATAGAAATGCAATTTTTACTAGACGTATTGCCTTAGAACATATTAATT
>NW_020618913.1:0-525 GCF_003573695.1 Papaver somniferum | reverse complement strand
TAGAAATGCAATTTTTACTAGACGTATTGCCTTAGAACAAATTCATTGTAATTATAATACATTTTTCAAACTTTTTTTGTTAAGGATGAGTTTATCTAGTTTACAATTTAGTCTCAGAAATCAATTTTTGATTTATAACGAAGTGTGTAGACTTTTTTGAGTTAACGTATATTAAATTCAACATTTTTATGAACTCTTTCTTTTTGTGCTGTCTTTGTCTTTCTATTTGATTCAAGATAGATGAAATTTGTTAGGATTTGGATTAGTTCTGCATGGTCTTTCAAATTTCTTCTATTGTGAAATTTGACTTCCTTCATATTTTCTTGAATCAACGTACATAGAAATGCAATTTTTACTAGACGTATTGCCTTGGAACATATTAATTGTAATTACAATACATTTTTCAAACTTTTTCTGTTAAGGATGAGTTTAT
The DNA here is from genome assembly GCF_003573695.1 of Papaver somniferum. Classification (NCBI taxonomy): domain Eukaryota; kingdom Viridiplantae; phylum Streptophyta; class Magnoliopsida; order Ranunculales; family Papaveraceae; genus Papaver; species Papaver somniferum. The sequence goes on along the minus strand of NW_020618913.1, from coordinate 92 downwards.
CTAGTTTATAATTTAGTCTCAGAAATCAATTTCCAACTTATAAAGAAATGTGTAGACTTTTTTGATTTAACGTATATTAAATTCAACATTTT
>NW_020618912.1:0-371 GCF_003573695.1 Papaver somniferum | reverse complement strand
ACTTGCTTCATATTTTCTTGAATCAACGTACATAGAAATGCAATTTTTACAAGACGTATTGCCTTAGAACATATTAATTGTAATTACAATACATTTTTCAAACTTTTTCTGTTATAGATGAGTTTATCTAGTTTACAATTTAGTCTCAGAAATCAATTTTTGACTTATACTGAATGTGTGGACTTTTTCGAGTTAATGTATATAAAATTCGACATTTTTATGAACTCTTTCTTTTTGTGTTAACTTTGTCTTTCTATTTGATTCAAGATAGATGAAATTTGTTAGGATTTGGATTAGTTCTGCATGGTCATTCATCTTTCTTCTATTGTGAAATTTGACTTCCTTCATATTTTCTTGAATCAACGTACATA
>NW_020618911.1:0-661 GCF_003573695.1 Papaver somniferum | reverse complement strand
TGTAGACTTTTTTGAGTTAACGTATATTAAATTCAACATTTTTATGAACTATTTCTTTTTGTGTTGGCTTTGTCTTTCTATTTGATTCAAGATAGATGAAATTTGTTAGGATTTGGATTATTTCTGCATGGTCTTTCATCCTTCTTCTATTGTGAAATTTGACTTCCTTCATATTTTCTTGAATCAACGCACATAGAAATGCAATTTTTACTAGACCTATTGCCTTAGAACATATTAATTGTAATTACACTTAATTTTTCAAACTTTTTCTGTTAAATATGAGTTTACCTAGTTTACAATTTAGTCTCAGGAATCAATTTCCGACTTATAACGAAATGTGTAGACTGTTTTGAGTTAATGTATATAAAATTAAACATTATTATGAACTCTTTCTTTTTATGTTGACTTTGTCTTTCTATTTGATTCAAGGTAGATGAAATTTGTTAGGATTCGGATTAGTTCTGCATGGTCTTTCATCTTTCTTCTATTGTGAAATTTGACTTCCTTCATATTTTCTTGAATCAACGTACATAGAAATGCAATTTTTACTAGACGTATTGCCTTAGAACATATTAATTGTAATTACAATACATTTTTCAAACTTTTTTTTGTTAAAGATGAGTTTATCTAGTTTACAATTTAGTCTCAGAAATCAATTTCA
>NW_020618910.1:0-693 GCF_003573695.1 Papaver somniferum | reverse complement strand
TTTTTCAAACTTTTTCTGTTAAAGATGAGTTTATCTAGTTAACAATTTAGTTTCAGAAATCAATTTCAGACTTATAACGAAGTGTGTATCCTTTTTTGAGTTAACGTATATAAAATTCAACATTTATTTGACCTCTTTCTTTTTGTGTTGGCTCTGTCTTTTCTATTTGATTCAAGATAGATGAAATTTGTTAGGATTTGGATTAGTTCTTCTTGGTCTTTCATCCTTCTTCTATTGTGAAATTTTCCTTCCCTCATATTTTCTTGAATCAAAGTACATAGATATGCAATTTTTACTTGACGTAGAGCTATAGAACATATTATTTGTGATTACAATACATTTTTCAAACTTTTTCTGTTGAAGATGAGTTTATCTAGTTTATGATTTAGTCTCAGAAATCAATTTCCGACTTATAACAAAGTGTGTAGATTTTTTGAGTTAACATATATAAAATTTAAAATTTTTATGAACTCTTTCTTTTTGTGTTGTCTTTGTATTACTATTTGATTCAAGATAGATGAAATTTGTTAGGATTTGGATTAGTTCTGCATTGTCTTTCATCCTTCTTCTATTGTGAAATTTTACTTCCTTCATATTTTCTTGAATCAACGTACATAGAAATGAAATTTTTACTAGACGTAATGCTTTAGAACATATTATTTGTGATTACAATACATTTGTCAAACTTTTTCT
>NW_020618909.1:0-426 GCF_003573695.1 Papaver somniferum | reverse complement strand
TAGGATTTGGATTAGTTCTGCATGGTCTTTTATCCTTCTTCTATTGTGAAATTTGACTTCCTTCATATTTTCTTGAATCAACGTACATAGAAATGCAATTTTTACTAGACGTATTGCCTTAGAACATATTAATTGTAATTACTGTACATTTTTCAAAGTTTTTCTGTTAAAGATGAGTTTATCTAGATTACAATTTAGTCTCAGAAACCAATTTCCGACTTATAACGAAATGTGTATACTTTTTTGAGTTAACGTATATTAAATTCAACATTTTTATGAACTCTTTCTTGTTGTTTTGGCTTTGTCTTTCTATTTGATTCAAGATAGATGAAATTTGTTAGGATTTGGATTAGTTTTGCATGGTCTTTCATCCTTCTTCTATTGTGAAATTTGACTTCGTTCATATTTTCTTGAATCAACGTACAT
>NW_020618908.1:0-571 GCF_003573695.1 Papaver somniferum | reverse complement strand
TTTTTGAGTTAACGTATATAAAATTCAACATTTTTATGAACTCTTTCTTTTTGTGTTGGATTTGTCTTTCTATTTGATTCAAGATAGATGAAATTTGTTAGGATTTGGATTAGTTCTGCATGGTCTTTCATCCTTCTTATATTGTGAAATTTGACTTCCTTCATATTTTGTTGAATCAACGTACATAGAAATGCAATTTTTACTAGACGTATTGCCTTAGAACATATTAATTGTAATTAACAATACATTTTACAAACTTTTTCTGTTAAAAATGAGTTTATCTAGTTTACAATTTAGTTTCAGAAATCAATTTTCGACTTATAACGAAATGTGTCAACTTTTTTGAGTTAACGTATATAAAATTCAACATTTTTATGAACTCTTTCTTTTTGTGTTGCCTTTGTCTTTCTATTTGATTCAAGATAGATGATATTTGTTAGGATTTGGATTAGTTCTGCATGGTCTTTCATCCTTCTTCTATTGTGAAATTTGACTTCCTTCATATTTTGTTGAATCAACGTACATTGAAATGCAACTTTTACTAGACGTATTGCCTTATAACATATTAATT
>NW_020618907.1:0-736 GCF_003573695.1 Papaver somniferum | reverse complement strand
TTTTTTTTTTTTTTTTTTTTTTTTTTTTTTTTTTTTTTTTTTTTTTTGCTTTCAGATTTGGAGCTAAGCTAAAGAAAAGGGGAGAAAGTGCTGAAAACAAAAGTGAAGCTAAAGAAGGAAAGAAAAGAGGAATCCAAAAGGAGTGAAGAAGAAGATTTTTGTATATAGATTTTTTTTTAGAAGCTGTAATTAAGGTTTTTATTTTTGTAATCTTTTAATTTTGGACATTTTTTTCGGACATTGAACTTTGGGACTTTATTTTCTTTAAACCCTACGGAAGGGTAATTTCAAATAAACTGTTTGCAGAGAAGGACTGCGATTACGATATCACCTCGGCCCCTCGGGTTCGTACATGACATAGGAATCGTGGCCCGAGTCGACTTCAACGGTTCATCCCCCGTCTGGAACGAGAGGTAAGAATTTTAAACACCCTTGAATCCCCTGTCAGCGGGTTTACTGGATGATTTTGTATGCATATATGTTGAGGACCTGAAATCAGATTTAATTTTCTAGTAAAGGGTAAGGCCAGGCCAAATCAAGATAAGGACTCGGATTTCATCACCGTTTCCTTCTTGCCCGCCTTAGGAACACGTAACCTACGCGAACCTAAGCCTTAAAATTTGGACTAGAACGAGACCGGGTAACGAGCTTAATAGGAAAGTCATTCGAAAAATATTGGTTACTCTTTTAAGCATACTTCAGAGTTCATGATGGTTTTTGTGAGTTGAATGCGTGA
>NW_020618906.1:0-739 GCF_003573695.1 Papaver somniferum | reverse complement strand
TTTTTTTTTTTTTTTTTTTTTTTTTTTTTTTTTTTTTTTTTTTTTTTGCTTTCAGATTTGGAGCTAAGCTAAAGAAAAGGGGAGAAAGTGCTGAAAACAAAAGTGAAGCTAAAGAAGGAAAGAAAAGAGGAATCCAAAAGGAGTGAAGAAGAAGATTTTTGTATATAGATTTTTTTTTTTAGAAGCTGTAATTAAGGTTTTTATTTTTGTAATCTTTTAATTTTGGACATTTTTTTTCGGACATTGAACTTTGGGACTTTATTTTCTTTAAACCCTACGGAAGGGTAATTTCAAATAAACTGTTTGCAGAGAAGGACTGCGATTACGATATCACCTCGGCCCCTCGGGTTCGTACATGACATAGGAATCGTGGCCCGAGTCGACTTCAACGGTTCATCCCCCGTCTGGAACGAGAGGTAAGAATTTTAAACACCCTTGAATCCCCTGTCAGCGGGTTTACTGGATGATTTTGTATGCATATATGTTGAGGACCTGAAATCAGATTTAATTTTCTAGTAAAGGGTAAGGCCAGGCCAAATCAAGATAAGGACTCGGATTTCATCACCGTTTCCTTCTTGCCCGCCTTAGGAACACGTAACCTACGCGAACCTAAGCCTTAAAATTTGGACTAGAACGAGACCGGGTAACGAGCTTAATAGGAAAGTCATTCGAAAAATATTGGTTACTCTTTTAAGCATACTTCAGAGTTCATGATGGTTTTTGTGAGTTGAATGCGTGA
>NW_020618905.1:0-401 GCF_003573695.1 Papaver somniferum | reverse complement strand
AACGCTATAATTTAGCTCAACAGGTTTCTATTTTTATTGGAAACATGCTAATGATCAGGACATGTTGGTATATAAACCCAGATGATCTTGATATTTTAGCAAAATTTTGAAATCTAGGCCTCATAAACAAGATTTGTCTACTTGGAGCAGTTTCGAGAGTACATTCAAAAAATACACACTCGAAAAGACTCGAACGCTATAACTTAGCTCAAGAGGTGTCTATTTTGATTGGAAACATGCTAATGATCAGGACATGTTGGTCTATAGACCCACATGATCTTGCTATGTTAGCCAAGTTTTGAAGGCTAGGCCTCATAAACACGAATTTTCTACTTAGAGCAGTTTCGAGTGTACATTCAAATAATACACACTCGAAAAGACTCGAACGCTATAATTTAGCT
>NW_020618904.1:0-4077 GCF_003573695.1 Papaver somniferum | reverse complement strand
TTTATTAAAGTCTCCGACTTTGGGTCGTAGCAACTCTTAGTTGTGGGTGAGATCAGCTAAGGGAATCAAGTGCTTAGTATCTTGCTGGGATCAGAGACGTAAGGAGCACAACTATACTTTAGATCAGTGTGAGATTGATTGGGGTTCAACTACAGTCCAGGCCGAAGTTAATTTGGAGTAGGCTATTGTCTGTAGCGGCTTAATACAATCTGTGTTCAAACTGGACTAGGTTTCGTGGTTTTTCTGTATTTGCGGTTTCCTCGTTAACAAAATTCTGGTGTTTGTTTTATTTCTTTTCCGCATTATATTTTTTTATATAATTGAAATATCACAGGTTGTGCGTTGATCAATCAATTAGAATATCCGACCTTTTGGTTGTTGATTTAAATTGATTGACACTTGGATATTGGTGTTTGGTACCATCCAAGTTATCTCTCTAGTATTTGATAAGGACTCGCAGATTTCTATTTGTTTGAGTATATATCAAATCGAGAGATTGAGATATAAACTCTTTGATATACTTTTTGTCTAGATTGAGTCTTACTGTCTAGTTGATTCTCTAGAAAGTATATTGGAGTTTGTCCATTTAGATTGCTAAGCGAAATATTGGGTGTGGTTGTTGTACCCCCGCTTTTCCAATCCTTGTTATCATCCTTTAGTAAGCGAAGCATATTAAGTGGTGAAACACCCATTCTCCTAAATTTAGCTATTTTCTCCATTTCTTGAGGAGTGAGCCGAGCGGCAATTGAATGTCCTTCAAGATCCTCTGGACGAGGGTGGTTATGATGACCTTCCACCTTATCCATATATAAAACCCAACCCTTCCTGTTTTTTCACTTACTAAATACTAGCTTGAACAAACATTTAATTTTCTTTGAGCACGTTGTGTTCTTCCTCGTCGTCTTTCCTTTATACACATAACATCGAGATCTCCACTTATCTCACAAACTATTTCAAAACGAGTTTTGCTTTCTTTTCCCTTCCTTTATAACATCGAGATCTCCACTTATCTCACAAACTATTTCAAAACGAGTTTTGCTTTCTTTTTTTTAAGTTCGGTTAGTTGTGATGTTGGGTTCAAGTTTGCGAAACAACCGAACTTATTACGTACTGTTCGGTTAGTTATTGGTTGCGAACCAATCGAAATTTACGTACACTAAGTCAAATCTTATTTTACGTAAGTTCGTTTAGATAGTTGGTTGGTATGAAGTTTGAGAACCAACCGAACTTTATACACTAAGTCAAATCTTATTTTACGTAAGTTCGGTTAGTTATTGGTTGCGAACTAACCGAACCTATAGACCCTAAAGTTCGGTTACATTTTGGCCAAATCGAACATAACTCGGTAATCCTATTTACAAAGTTCGATAACATATCTGTTAACCGAACTTCAAAAAAGCTCCATTAATAGCGAGTTCGGTAACCTGCGTGTTTGGAAAAAGTAACCGAACTACACTTTCCCATGAGTTCGGTTACCTGTTCTTCACACAAGATAACCGAACAAGCTCAAATCTACTTCACAAATTTACATTTTTTTGATAATTTGGAAAAATTCAACCAACATTACCTGGGTACCCAAATACTCTTCCTCCGGTTGTGGTTGGTAAAATCCATCGTTTTTATCTTGAGATTGGTTTTGGGGAAGAATACAATCACCATCTAAGAAATAATTCATATTCGGATCATTGTGAAGATTGACAAATACTCTAGGAGAGGAAGGAGATGAAGATTCAGATGAGCTATCATCAATTGAATCATCACTTGAATACTCTAGCTTAGTGAACTTAAAAAAAAAATATATTTTCCATGTTTTTCTTCTTCATCTTCTCTAGCTTTACTCTCTCAATAATTCTACTTCTTTTTTAAAAATATGATTTTTTAATCTCAATTCTTTATTAAAAATCATTTCACTAATCATTACACTAATCATTACACTAACTAATATTAACACTAACTAATCATTACCCAAAAATAATCAGGAGGGTAATTTAGGTATTATAATAAATATCTAGATAATGGGTGACCTAGATTTACTTCTAATGTCTTACCCAAAATAAAAGAATAGTCCCAAAAAAAGGCTGGTCCCCAAAAAATGGTTCTAGTTAAGAGTTGCCATAACCCCCAATCCATTCAAGCCCATCATAGTGCTTGAGCTTTTACCGTTGGGTGGTACTTTCTACATTTGTTTTCGGCTGAGTTTGGTATTGTTTTTTTTTCTTTCAAAAATCACCTGAAAACCTAAATACATTGCGATAAAGTAATAACTTCGCTGGAGTATATTTTGTTAGTCTCGACTTGAGCAAGTGTATTAAATTAATAACCCCGTAAAATTTGTAAGATAATAAGATTTTTAAGTTTCCAATAGGGTGCAACTAATATACAAATCAATATAAATTAATAAATAGTATAATAACACTACATTATGGTGCTTTATTAAAATAAGAATTCTAGGTTGTTTATTTATAGAACCTGGACTTCATCTTTAATATTTTAGGTTGATTATTTACCTGGATTTCATCTTTAATTTTTTTATAGTCTTTCGAGCAGTTGTGTGTTGATTTTATTATGTTGTTTTTCTTATTATTACTTTCTTTTTGAATTTTTTTTTTATCGCAGGATTACAAGGAGTTGGTTGGAAGCTTAGCCACAAATTGGGCTCCTACACCTCTCTGAAAGACAAACCCTAAGCTTTTAACATCAAAGTATATGAATTTGCACGCATAATTTTGGTATGTTTTATATATTTATAATTTATTAATATATTCATAAATTAATACTTCGCTAAATTGATAAAATCTAGCAGTCTCAATATTATTAATTTATCGAAGTTTTACTGTATAGTATTATTTTTTCATCCTGGTGTCTAGTAAAGTCTTTGTAAAACGCTTTTCCTGCAAAACACATCGCAAATTTCCAATTTTTAGAACTTGGGGAGGAGCTTTTAAAAGCTAGAAAAGCAAAAATTGTGGTCCCGCCTTTTTTTCACACATGATTTCCCTTTTCTATCCTTAATTTATTTTGTAAATGAGAAAGATTCCCTTTGATTTTTTTGAAGCATATTCGTCGATATATACCACCTTATATTATATTTTTTTAATAAAGATTATTAATTTTTATTTTCAAACTTTTTTTATATATTTTTCAATGATTTTTAATTTATCAATAACGAAAATAAGAGCAAATAAATAGTTTGATTTTTGTTTGGATTTTTTTCTTTGGAAATTATATATCTAATAAAAAATGGTTAATATAAATAATACCTTTTAACAATATATCAATAATAATAATATTATTGTTATGCTTCCAACTAGTTTTATGTAATAATCGTTATCCAATAATAATAATAATAATATTCGTAACTTCACACCTGGCTATGCCATTTCTGCGGCAGTTGTTCGTAAGCGCAACAAGTATTTAGACAAGTGCACGTCACAGGGATATAAGTTTTGCGCCTTGCTTTCTCGACTTTGGGTGAGCTTGGAGATGACCTCGTTATTCTACTGAGGAGATTGAAGAAATGTCTAACCAATTATGACGTTAACAACAAAGTTGATGGGTTTGCTTTTCCATAGGGTAGGTTTGGCTATCCAAAAGGGCGTAAGTGCACAGATTGTTGTCTGACTCCCACCCATTCATGTGTAAATAACTCTTTTTGTTTCTCTTAATAAAAGCCTTGAATGGCGTCTCTTTTAAAATTAATAATAGTAATAGTAATAATAATAAAAATATTACCTTTTAACATCCTTATATACAATTGGATAAACGTTCAGGATACATGTTTTGATGTCAATGGAGTTTCGCCTATCTCGAGTGGTGGACCTCGCAGTTTCACACCTGGACATGCTATCTCTATGTCGGTTACTCGTAAACGCAACAACTATTCAGACAAATGTGCATCTCAAAGGTACCGATTTTGTGCTTTGGCATTCTCCACATTAGGGGAGCTCGGAGAAGACTTTATTATCCCGATCAAGAGATTGAAAAATTGCTTGACTAACTATGACGTTAATAGAAAAGTAGGTGGTTTACCTTTTCATAGGGTAGGTTTGGTTATCCAGAAGGGTGTTGGTACTCAAA
>NW_020618903.1:0-427 GCF_003573695.1 Papaver somniferum | reverse complement strand
GCCTTCAGCACCGAAGAAGAGTCTGATCTAATCAACAAACGATCATAACCCCATTGAATTGCCCATTCAAGACCAACAATAATACCATATAACTCATCCATATAGTTAGTCGCAATTCCTAAGCCAATACACATTGCCCCAACCACTTCCAAACTCGCATTTCTAGCCACAACACCAGCCCCTGCCACTCCTGGGTTACCTCTTGAGGCACCATCAATACACAACATCAATTCATTGTTATTAGGAGGCGTCCAATAACACTCCTTTGGATCTGAAATCTTCACTTTCCTATGCTTAACACGAAAGAAATCCAAAATTCTCAAATCTGCTACCGTATTGTACATAAAACTCTTCATTCTAACTGAGTATTCATGCATCAAATTGAACACTCTTTTTTGGAAAAAGGACCAGCAAGGAACTTTCTTCT
>NW_020618902.1:0-604 GCF_003573695.1 Papaver somniferum | reverse complement strand
GGAAGATAAAAATTGTTTAAAAACATCTAATAATATACAAAAACTGGTAAATTTAAGAGGATGGTTCAAAAGAATACACAGAATTATAGGTGTCTGCTTAGTTTCATAGTAGGCTTGTTATCAATAACTCATAGTCCTCTAAAATTAAAGAATTAATAGATGTCACCTGGAACGATAAAAATTGTTTAAAAACATCTAATAATATACAAAAACTGGTAAATTTAAGAGGGTGGTTCAAAAGAATACACAGAACTATAGGTGAATGCTTAGTTTCATAGTAGGCTTGTTATCAATAACTCATAGTCCTTTAAAATCAAAGAATTATTAGATGTCACCTGGAACGATAAAAACTAGTTAAAACATCTAATAATATACAAAAACTGGTAAATTTTAGAGGATGGTTCAAAAGAATACACAGAAGTATAGGTCACTGCTTAGTTTCATAGTAGGCTTGTTATCAATAACTCATAGTTCTCTAAATTAAAGAATTAATAGATGTCACCTGGAACGCTATAAACTGTTTAAAACAACTAATAATATACAAAAACTTGTACATTTACGAGGATGGTTCAAAAGAATACACAGAAGTATAGGTGACTGCTTA
>NW_020618901.1:0-769 GCF_003573695.1 Papaver somniferum | reverse complement strand
GCATAATTAATAAGATTAATGACCATGAGGTCATCGTAAAATTATTAAGGTTGGAATCTGGAATGATGATCCTTGGATTCAGAAACCCTAATTTGATCAATTGATGATCAATTCATGGTTCGTCAGAATTTTAACCATGGGACGAAGGAGGGAGCGACTACATGGGACCTGGGATCAACCATGTAGCTTCCATATGCTCACGTTAGCAAATACAAAGAACTCCTGAAGAGTTGACGATTTGTTGGTGAAAGAATGATTAAATGCTGGTTTAATCATTTATTCAAAAATGCTCATTTGAGCCTTAGATGAGAAAACCTAATTAATTATGACTGAGTGAGGGACCGACCATGGGTCATGAAATCGGCCCTGGGTAGTCACTTGACCGTCTAATGATCACTTCATGAAAATCCAAAGTGTTTGGAAGAGTCTTGGACCTAATACGTGCTTTTTTTTTTTTGATAAGTCAAAAATTATATTGCAAGAAACGATATTTACAAGATAGTTTAGGAGAAAAGAGGTCATAGAAACCCCAAAAACTCACACAAACTATTTAAAACGATAATAAATTACATTTGGAAACTCAATTGAACTTAAGAAATCTGGTCTTCCTTCAAAGTGAATACCTACTCCTTCTTCTAACAAACAACCACGCTTAGCCATTCCATCCGCGGCAAAATTCGCTTCACGAAAAGTGTGTTCAAACCGAATAGCACCATATAAACCCTTAGCATTCAGCCATCTTTGTGTAGCAAACCATGGAACATTATCC
>NW_020618900.1:0-905 GCF_003573695.1 Papaver somniferum | reverse complement strand
GATTTCAGGGCTAATATACACGAAGGAGCAAATATATTCTGCTTGTCTTTCCTTCACGGAATGTAAGAATATTTTGACCAGCATACCGTTCTTGCACCTATCATATGAGTTATAATGTTCATGTGGTACAACAACATGAAAGTAGATAAATGAGTCACTATCATGTATCCAGGTATCAAAAGGATGAAATTGACGATTTGGCAAACTTCTTATCGGTTATGGAATTTCATACTTTGTCACGGCGAGCTGCACACCCTTATTTCCTGGTAGATCATTTTGAGGATGTCACTTCTCCAGCAAATGTGGATATGGATATAAAATGCAAGAGAGATATAATTTTGTTCGGTTATCTCCGAGGTTGTGATATCAAGAAAGGAACTAAGGTACCTTTTTCAGCTACCTTAACTGATGAAGAACTTGCTTTTTATTTCCATCACCAGTTGGCGAACTAGAGCCTAGAGGCACCTTCATTGATCATATTTTTCTTGTTCTGTCTATTTTGTTCATAAGAGCGTACCCGAATCTGACCTTTAAAACATTCTCCTATTACATTTTGCTCATACTTTTGCATGGCAAGTTTCATATTAAGACCATTTTGTACCGTCTTTATTTTCTTGTATGCTATTTTAATTTGTGCAAAGTTGTGTATCTTAGAAGAAAATAGAAAGTACCAGTTTTAGTTCGGCATTTTCTAGAATTCCTATCTTCTATACAGAGTTCATTAACTGACGAACGAGAAGACATGAGGTTCACAAAAATAGAATACGACACTAGTTAAGTTTAATGCTAATTGGTACTTGGCCTTTGATATTTTGGTCCTGTGCAACAAGATGTACTTGCATTTTTTTCCTTGATGGGCTTACTTACTTAGTTGGTACTGTTCCAGGTGCATATTGCTGGTGTTG
>NW_020618899.1:0-619 GCF_003573695.1 Papaver somniferum | reverse complement strand
ACTGGAGATTTGAGATGATTCTCAGTTTCCTGCTCAACCTCCGCAAAAAATGCATCATCTATATTCGGGACATTCTTAATTCCAGGGGTTTCATCCTCTTCTTCGCCAACGGAAGTCTCATCCATACATGTCTCATCTCTGGAGATATCATCATCAATGCACATTTCATCTCTCGAAGCATCATTCGCCTGGGGTTGGACATTTTGCGGAGTAGCTGTAAAATTCACACTACATTCTACTTCAGTATGTCGCCCAGATATAAATCAAGGAAATACAAGCATCTAATGGTAACTCTGAACTCTTACCTTTTACGCTTCCACTGACGATAGTGATAGCAATGCTAGAGTTAACACCTCAAAATCGTTCGTTTCTTCGAAACCTACAAAAAACGAACGAAGCTCAGATTTTTATAAAATAATGAACACTGCCACCACTGTAGTATCATGAAAACTAAAACATTATTTCATCCAAAATACATATTTACGAAGATGGGAACAATAACTCACGTTTTCATTTTGTGAGTCACAACTTACACAAAAGAAAAAAAAAACTTTTCCATGGAGCATGTCACGTTTTGTTCACAAAAACATTTTTCGTGGACAGACCACTATCTTACATA
>NW_020618898.1:0-339 GCF_003573695.1 Papaver somniferum | reverse complement strand
GGATATTTTAGAATATATGGCCTGATCCAACGACCCATAATCAATGGAGCGGCATTTTCCCCAAAGGTCACTTTGATCTGTTATGTATATATCATTTGTCTTTTCCCAAAGGTCACTTTGATTAAAAAGATCAAAGTCAATAATTCCTGGGTAAAAAAGACATGTAAAATTTGATACTATTTAAATGAACGGGAATGCAAAAATAGCCAGATGTAAACAGTTTCATCATACCCATTTTCGGATATATTTTTTTATTGTTAATTTACATCAGAATGCATCTAGTTTCATCCTCGCTTATTTTTAAGTTTAAGCCAGGATGAATCCAGTCTCATTCTTGTT
>NW_020618897.1:0-274 GCF_003573695.1 Papaver somniferum | reverse complement strand
ATTTATAATAAGGGTTATTTTAGGTTTGGTGCCTATAAAATGGCACACCTTTGCCGTTGGTACCTAACTTTGTCGGAATTTGAGTTTGGTGTGGGTCCCAATCAACTTTTGTAATAATTCTCTCTAGATCATTTTCCAAACACGTTACGAGCGTTACGGAGAAATAAGGATGACTTATCTGACTGCCATGATAACTATGGATTTAAATAAAATGGAAACAAATTTAATTAATACAATAATGATTAATTTGAAAAATTAATAGGGTCATTTACAT
>NW_020618896.1:0-687 GCF_003573695.1 Papaver somniferum | reverse complement strand
TCGTCAAGTTTCGCTAATTGGAGTCCCTAACTTGGGACTCGATCTTTGTGTGTCTGGGATATTACTTGAGTCTATTCAGACTCCGCAACCCGATCCTCCTGATACTGTCCAGGAGGTGGCCCGGTTACTAAATATCAGTATTTCAGATGAATCTCTTTATCGAGACACACATATGAAGCTCTCTTATGTCCCCTGGATAAACCCATTTGTCTTAACAGAAACCTTAGATGAGGATCTGCTCCTTCTATTCATTTTTCTAAACCAGTGCAGTTGTCTCATTTTTGTGTTAGCCATATTTGGTCTTATGGACCCACAATTATTTCGACTATTGATATACGACTTTGGAAGGTGACAATTCATTTTGAGGTATTTGATGTCTAGCTAAAGACTTTAAATTTAGCATTTTCTGGGAGGCACCTACGCTCATGATTACGGTAATATCCTTCCTTATTTCTTTTCCCTCAAGTGCTAACAGTTTCTCCTTGTTCATGTTTTTAATTTCATCTTTAGAACATTGAGGACAATGTTAGATTTAAGTTTGGGGGTAAGGGAGAAACTTCTAGCGTCACATGGTATCCGGTTAGCTAAGTTTACATTCAGGTTCTCACCGAAAAGATAGAAATTAGAATGCTAGGGATAACAACCCATTGAGACATTAGAGAAAAAGACATTGAGATCCTTGAAATT
>NW_020618895.1:0-827 GCF_003573695.1 Papaver somniferum | reverse complement strand
TTGCAGCTTGTCAACTTTCTGATTAATGTCACCAAAATGTTCTCTGTTCCAGATAGAGAGATCTCTTCTAGTAAATTTGAGTTTATTTACCAGTTGAAAACCAGGGGAACCATTGACATTGTTCTTCCAAGCATTAGCAATAACAATGGAGAAAGAATTATCATTCAACCAGGTAAGAAATAATTTGAAAGGTTTCCAAAGAATGGGAGTAGAATTATCAGTGACTAGCATGACATGACTGTGGTCACTACCTACTTGAGTTAAGTGAATCAGTCTAGAATTAGGAAAGTTAACATTCCATTCCCCATTCCCTAAGGCCATATCTAGTCTAGATCTTCTATCACCAGTGCCATTGTTGTTGCTAGTCCAAGTGTAATTCTTTCCTATGTATCCTATATCCTCTAGGCCATTGTTTTCAACAATTGTATTAACCCAACCATCAGTAGAAGAACTAGTTGAAGTGTCAGTATCCATTAAGTGAAAATTCATATCACCTAACACTATCCAAGGGCTAGAGTTATTTCTACTTATTTGATAGAGGTATTCCCATTGTTGTTTTTTTTTCCTATAATTATTATAACCATACATGCAAGTGAGAAGAAACTCAGGCTTGCTAGGATCAGCTTGAATAAGGATATTAAACATGTTATGGCTAACATCAACAATATCAAATTGAAACCCATTTTTCCAAAGAATGACAAGACCACCAGAGAGACCTTCAGGTTCAATAAACTCATAATTAGGGTACATGAACTTTTTGAGGAGAGGTTTACATTTATCTTGAGTGATTTTAGTTTCACTAAGGAAGATAATGTCAGGGTTCTGGG
>NW_020618894.1:0-628 GCF_003573695.1 Papaver somniferum | reverse complement strand
TCATTCCCAAGAGAACAACAAGAGCGACCTTACCTTTACAAGAAAAGAAGGATTTTATTGGACACTAAAAACCATAAGGAATGATTTTCTATATCCAAAAAACTCAATTAAACTAACCACAAGAGAACCCATGATTAATTTAATAAGAATACACAACCAAAATAACCACAAACGAATCTATGATTAATCTAGTTGGAAATGCTCGACATAAGAAAACTTACCGAGCTACGACTAAGTTCACCATAAAAGAAATGATTAACTCAATCGTCTTATGCTCAATTTAAGAAAAAATTATGGAGCATTGCAGTATACACATAAGATATGGATCAGGGAATGATCAATATTGCGGCATATACAATGATTGATTCTATTTTCATCATTATCTGTACAATGACATACAATAGACATAATCCTTGTAAACAAAAGATTTTAACCTATCTTCCATCATTAATTGACATAATAGGCTTAACTTTTGTTTGTACAAGGTTTATCGATCTTGTATCAATACTTGCATATCGACATATAAAAGAGATAACTTTTGACATCATATGGGACAGTAATAGTTCACGGACGCAAACACACATATCCCATAACATATTGCAATATATAAAACCATAAAGATTAATAC
>NW_020618893.1:0-377 GCF_003573695.1 Papaver somniferum | reverse complement strand
AAAAATTCAACATTTTTATAAACTCTTTATTTTTTTATTGGCTTTGTCTTTCAATTTGATTCAAATGGATGAAATTTGTTAGAATTTGGATTAGTTCTGGCTGGTTTTTCATCCTTCTTCTATTATGAAATTTGACTTCCTTCATATTTTCTTGAATCAACGTACATAGAAATGCAATTTTTACTAGACGTAATTCCTTAGAACATATTATTTGTGACTACAATACATTTTCAAACTTTTTATGTTAAAGATGAATTCATCTAGTTTACAATTTAGTTTCAGAAATCAATTTCAGACATATAACGAAGTGTGTAGACTTTTTTGAGTTAACGTACATAAAATTCAACATTTTTATGAACTCTTTCTTTTTGTGTTGG
>NW_020618892.1:0-285 GCF_003573695.1 Papaver somniferum | reverse complement strand
TGTACTCCGAGAGAAAGTATTCTCAGTCAGAGGATTCGATGAGAGACCCGTGTCTCAATACTCGCGTCTGATTGCTGGATCAGAAGTTCGTATAATTATGGGTTTACGATTTTATCCTTTGACGAAAATCCACCATCTACATTAACTCCCCTGCTTAGTGAGGAAAGCCGTGTTCCTCAGTCAGCATTGAATGGTGATTTTCCGGTCATAAACAGTACAAGTAATTGAACTTAGTCGTAAGTTAAGACTTTACCGGATTTCGATAGTACGAGCAAACCATGACTT
>NW_020618891.1:0-516 GCF_003573695.1 Papaver somniferum | reverse complement strand
AGCAAGCTGTCTAGAAGCATTAATTATTCTGACATGAGCTTGCTGGAGCTTCATATCCTTTATATAGTCAGGGAAAACTGTTGTTTGTATCCTGAAGACGTTATCGCTCTATACTAGCAGAGCAAGCTTTCTAGGAGCCGTCAACCTCGTGATTCTATATAGAAATAATTATTGAAGTGTTCAGTATTCATGAGATATGCCGTTGTCCAGCCGAGAGACTACATATCTGCGTGTACTCTGAGAGAAAGTATTCTCAGTCAGAGGATTCGATGAGAGACCCGTGTCTCAATACTCGCGTCTGATTGATGGATCAGAAGTTCGTATATTTATGGGTTTACGATTTTATCCTTTGACGAAAATCCACCTTCTACATTAAGTCCCCTTCTTAGTGAGGAAAGCCGTGTTCCTCAGTCAGCATTGAATGGTGATTTTCCGGTCATAAACAGTACAAGTAATTGAACTTAGTCGTAAGTTAAGACTTTACCGGATTTCGATAGTACGAGCAAACCATGACTT
>NW_020618890.1:0-647 GCF_003573695.1 Papaver somniferum | reverse complement strand
CCCCCAGGCTTGGGTGCGCCCAGATAATGTGACAAAAATCAACTAATCCCTCCGTCCCTATTATATAGGCGGAGAAGTTAAAATCACGTAGAATAAGAAATTATTTGGTTTTCATAAATTTTCATGTTTTTTCCTGTTTTTACCCTTTGTCTTATTCTCAATACAATATAAATAATGTTATATGGGTCAAAAGATATCTTAAAATTAGAATTCCATCTATTTAGTGGAATTAGGAAAATCCAATATTCCGCCTATATAATAGGGACAGAAGGAGTAATATCCAAAAAGAAATACGAGGTGAGAACACTGAAGCAAAAGGGAAAAAAAACCTAGCGTTTTTAGGGGCCACTCAAAAGGAATTAGGGGCCAACAATAAAACAAAAAAGGTCACCCAGTCCTAAATTGTGTTCACCCCTTATCTCCCATATTTCGTAATGACAAAATTACTCTTCAATATTCGGTAGTTTGAGCAGGATTCGGGTGATAAAAAACTTTGAGGGATTTTTTTTTTCTTGCTTTTTGGAACTTTGGTACAACCATAATCGGTAGTAAAGTGTGTTACTTTAACTTCCGAATGTATATTGGTCCCAAAATGAGATTTTTCCAAAATCCTTTAATTTTCGACTTTGGTACAACCATAATCGGTA
>NW_020618889.1:0-1064 GCF_003573695.1 Papaver somniferum | reverse complement strand
AAGTTGACGAGCCAACTCAGTAGTAGCAGCCTCATTGATAACATAAGAAGAGAGCTATAGTTGCTGAGATGTGTGCTGTTGATGGAGGGTTTGTGGGTGTTGTTGATGATCAACATGCATAGGTTCAGCCGATGATGTATTTCCTTCCATTTGGTTACTGCAAAAACCAACAGAAACCAAAATTCTGAAAAGAAAGAACATAGCTCAAACTAACTTTACAGACACCCAATACATAAAACCATTTCAGTTAAGGTTTGTTGTAATTCATCAACCATGGATCACTGTTTCTACAAAAGACAATTAAGATTCTTCAAGAAATAGAAGATTAACTATATATTTCTAAAAAATAGAAGATTCTTCAAGTGATCAACCATGGATCACTGTTTCTACAAAAGACAATTGAGATTCTTCAAGAAATGGAAGATTAACTACTAAAGATTAACTATATATTTCAGAAGATTCTTCAAGTGATCAACCATGGATCACTGTCTTAAAGGTTAGATTATATCTTACGACCTTAAATCACAAACCCTAGAAATTCTACAAACTACTTGATTTTTTTCAGCAATTTTTCAGCAATTGATTACAGCCACCCAATTACATAAAACCATTTCAATTAAGGTTTGTTCCACTCCCAAATGGTTTTTAACTTGTCACAATTAAGATTAACTATATATTTCTAAAAAATAGAAGGTAGAGAACTCACATTTCATCTCTCTGTCTTCGTGAACGCCTCCTCCCCAGCAATGTAGGTGTAATTCTATCATCTTCTCTTTCCCATTCTGGGCTGATGATCTCAAATTCTGGTTCAGGTTCATTATTTAGGTTGATCTCCATTTCCAAAGAAACACAGAATGAAGAGATGTTGAAGATTAGAGTGAAGTATGATACCCATTATAAAGACTGGGAAAAAGTTACCAGTTCCATTTTGGGTTAAGGGCTAAAATGCTCGAAATGGAAAACCGCGTTTGAGTAGTTAAAGGTCACCTTCAACTTCACCACAATTGCACCATGAGATTCCTCCATTTCCATTCTTGACCCATTCTGTCACAACACCAATTCCT
>NW_020618888.1:0-443 GCF_003573695.1 Papaver somniferum | reverse complement strand
GAAATATTGATAACAAGCCTACTACGAAACTAAGCAGTCACCTATACTTATGTGTATTCTTTTGAACCATCCTCTTAAATTTACCAATTTTTGTATATTATTAGATGTTTTAAACAGTTTCTAGCGTTCCAGGTGACATCTATTAATTCTTTAATTTTAGATGACTATGAGTTATTGATAACAAGCCTACTATGAAACTAAGCAGTCACCTATACTTATGTGTTTTCTTTTGAACCATCATCTTAAATTTACCATTTTTTGTATATTATTAGATGTTTAAAAAGGTTTCTAGCATTACAGGTGACATCTATTAATTCTTTAATTTTAGAGAACAATGAGTTATTGATAACAAGCCTACTATGAAACTAAGCAGTCACCTATACTTCTGCGTATTCTTCTGAACCATCCTCGTAAATTTACCATTTTTTTTATATATTATTAGA
>NW_020618887.1:0-619 GCF_003573695.1 Papaver somniferum | reverse complement strand
ATAACAAGCCTACTATGAAACTAAGCATTCACCTATACTTCTGTGTAGTCTTTTGAACCTTCCTCTTAAATGTACCAGTTTTTGTATATTATTAGATGTTTTAAACAGTTTTTAGCGTTCCAGGTGACATCTATTAATTCTTTAATTTTAGAGGATTATGAGTTATTGATAACAAGCATACTACGAAACTAAGCAGTCACCTATACTTCTGTGTATTCTTTTAATTTTCCTCTAAAATATACCAGTTTTTGTATATTATTGGATGTTTGAAACAGTTTCTAGCATTCTAGGTGACATATATCAATACTTTAATTTTAGAGGACTAATAGTTATTGATAACAAGCCTACTATGAAACTAAGCATTCACCTATACTTATATGCATTCTTTTGAACCATCCTCTTAAATGTACCAGTTTTTGTATATTATTAGATGTTTTAAACAGTTTCTAGCATTCCCGGTGACATATATCAATACTTTAATTTTAGAGGACTAATAGTTATTGATAACAAGCCTACTATGAAACTAAGCATTCACCTATACTTATATGTATTATTTTGAACCATCCTCTTAAATGTACCAGTTTTTGTATATTATTAGATGTTTTAAACAGTTTCTTCC
>NW_020618886.1:0-890 GCF_003573695.1 Papaver somniferum | reverse complement strand
TAAGCAGCTGCCTATACTTTTGTGTATTCTTTTGAACCATCCTCTTAAATTTACCAATTTAGTTTATTATTAAATATTTTAAACAGTTTCTAGCGGTCCAGGTGACATCTATTAATTTCTTAATCTTAAAGAACTACGAGTTATTGGTAATAATCCTACTACGAAACTAAGCATCTACCTATCTTTTGTGTATTCTTTTGAACCATCCTCTTAAATTTATCAGTTTAAGTTTATTATTAGATATTTTATTTAAAAAGTTTCTAGCGGTCCTGGTGACATCTATTAATTATTTAATCTTAATGAACTATGAGTTATTGATAATAAGCCTACTACGAAACTAATCAGTCACCTATACTTATGCGTATTCTTTTGAACCATCCTCTTAAGTTTACTAGTTTTAGTATATTATTAGATGTTTTAAACAGTTTCTAGCTGTACAGGTGACATCTATTAATTCTCTAATCTTAAAGAACTATGAGTTATAGATAATAAGCATACTACGAAACTCAGCAGTTGCCTATACTTTTGTGTATTCTTTTGAACCATCCTCTTAAATTTACCAGTTTTAGTTTATTCTTATATGTATAAAACAGTTTCCAGCGGTCCAGGTAACATCCATTAATTCTCTAATCATAAAGAACTATGAGTTATAGATAATAAGCCTATGACGAAACTAAGCAGCTGCCTATACTTTTGTGTATTCTTTTGAACCATCCTCTTAAATTTACCAGTTTTAGTATATTATTAGATGTTTTAAACATTTTCTAACGGTCAAGGTGAAATCTATTAATTCTTTAATCTTAATGAACTATGAGATATTGATAATAAGCCTACTACGAAACTAAGGAGCTGCCTAAACTTTTGTGTATTCTTTTGAACCATCCTCTTAA
>NW_020618885.1:0-3280 GCF_003573695.1 Papaver somniferum | reverse complement strand
CAACAAGTTTTCCTTGATGAATAACAGCAATCATATCTGCATTCTTTATGGTGCTTAGCCGATGGGCGACAATGATAGTAGTTCGGTTTACCTTTACCCTATCTAATGCCTCTTGAACAATCCGTTCAGATTCCGCATCAAGCGCACTTGTAGCTTCATCTAGAAGTAGGATTTTTGGATCTTTTAAAATAGCTCTAGCTAAAGCAATTCTCTGCTTTTGCCCGCCAGATAACTGAGTTCCATGCTCGCCAACCAATGTGTCAAGACCCTGCAATACATAGAAGATGATTCAACACTTGATAATTCAGCTATGAATGGACAAATAATGAAAAGAAGTTGAAGAAAAAAAAAATGAAGAACCTCGGGTAGTTCGTCGATAAATTTGGCAACATTGGCAAGTTCAGCCGCAGCTTTGATGTCTTCAAGAGTTGCACCATCTCTTCCATATGCAATATTATTCTTAATGCTACAAGCAAATAGTGCAGGTTCTTGGCTGACTAGTCCAATTTTTTCTCTTATCCATCTTAACTTAAGCTCCTTAAGGTTTACACCGTCAATAAGAACTTTTCCTTTTTGTGGATCATAAAATCTTTCAATTAAGCTAATCACAGTTGATTTTCCACTACCGCTTTGTCCAACTAAAGCTGAAGTAGTACCACTTGGTATACACAAAGAGAATCCATCAAAAATTAGTTCCTTTGGTCTAGTTGGATAGCTGAAATATACATCACTTAACTCAATATCTCCACGAATATCATCTAATATGATTCCATTAGCTGTGTCATTTGCATCAATCTCCGGTTTTCGGTTTATCGTCTCAAACATCTTGAAGGCAGCAACTTGTCCAGCAGCAAATGCAGTCAAGCATGGAGATGCTTGCCCTATGGACCTATGTATCCACATACATAATGCAATCACATATTTGTGTCAGGAGTACATAAATAAAGCAAATTATCCATGTTCATGGGTGCAAATACTTACAAGGAGCTAACCAACACAATAATGATTACGCTAACGACAGATCCACCGGTATAACCTTTGTCAATTACCATAGTTGCACCAAACCAAGTAGCTAAGGAAAATGTGCACAGCACTATAAATAAAGCTGAACCAAGCCCTAATCCAGCAGCTAAGCCCTCTTGAACACCAGATTTATAAGCACTTGTTAAGGCTTTGTTGTATCTTCTAATAGCTTCATATTCCCCTGTAAATGATGCAACCTGCATGCATTCGTGAACAAGTTAATGTAACTGAATTTTGTTCTATTGGTTACCATATCAATTATCATGTGACTAACAAAACATATGCTGCTTACTGTTCTGATTGCTTCGATTGTTTGGTCAACGACTATTGCAGCTTGGGAATAAGACTCTTGTCCGCGAGAAGCCATCTTGGCAACAACAATGGCCACGGCAGCCCCAGTGATAGCGAGAGGAGGAATAGATGATAACATAATTAGAGTGAGAAGCCATCCTTTGTAAAATGAAACCATAAAACCTCCTAGAAATGTCACTAGAAGTTGAACAAATGTTCCCACATTTTCGCCAATTGCATTTTGAATGAGAACAGTATCACCTGACATTCTCCCTACAACTTCTCCTGCATTTGTTTCGTTATCAAAGAAGGCAATATCTTGACTTAGTATAGTTTTCAAGTACAAACTTCTAATTCTTGATGCTTGTCTTTCCCCTGTGACTATCCAACAAGCCAATTCTGCAAGAATGACAAACACGTACGACATAAAATGCAAAACAATCAAATTAAATTGTCTAGTATATCCATTAGAAGCTACAAAGGCATTTACATCCAAACTTACGTAAGAATGACGCCACGCCAGACCCCAGAGCCAAATAAACAAGTTCCAGTGATATCTACAAATTTAAGCGAGTCATAATATTAGTAAGGCAATAAAAGTTTGTTGTTTAAGGAATCCGTAGTTAAAATAATTATGCATTCAAGCTTTAAGTTGTCGAGTTTAAAATGAAAGGTACCCCTGAAACCTGCTTAAGTAAACCATCTGTGCTTGGACCTGTACCTTGTCCAAAGGTATTTACAAGTTTCCCAAAAAGAATGGTCAGAAGAGGCATCGACCAACCATTTGCAAAGGCTGCAATTGTGCCAATTACCATCAAGAGGATATCTTTAGAATCAGCAAATGCGAATAGCTTTAGAAATGGAACAGCTCTAATTACTGTAACTTTATCATCCATTGCCATTGGTAATTCAGCTGTCATGTTATCGCCATTAATCATCTTCTTCTTCTTCTTCTTCTTCTCCTTCATAATCTTTCTTATTTTGGGTTTGACTGCAATCTACTGCACCAAATTTGATCTTTCTGCACTTAAATAAATTGTTTTATTCACCGCTTTCCTCTAACTTGTCAATAAATAAGTGACACTTTGTAAAACTACGTCGATATGGTCGAGAAAAGTCAATGCGCTGTTTAACTGAGCTAACTTTGAAAAATGATCCAGTATCCATTTGTCTCCTTTTGTTTTTACATTGATTCCCTTGAAAATATACCATCCAAGTACTAGTGGATAGTTTGATGCCTACGACAAGCGAACAAGAAAAACAAGAAAAAAAATACGGCTGTAGATGGAAATGTAAAATATACTGATCAATAGGTGTACAGCGCGGCGGCCACCAATTCAATCACGTCATATTAATCTGATTCATACTTTCAATTTAAATCAATCAATTGCATATAAAACAAATAAATCATAGTTTAGAAGACAAAATATGTGATACGGTTGTTTGATTCTCCCCCAGCTGGTATGCATCCTATCAATTCATACATGCCCTTTGGATTTTGCTATTGTCATCTTTTATAAAAGAGGCATTTTAAAACAGACTTCATTTCGATGAACCACTCATATGAAGTGCTACCAGTGATGCGTAAACACCATTCTCCATATTTATCAACATATTGTGGTTTCCTTTCTCAACAATAGTCCCATTTTTAACCACTGCAATTACGTTAGCATTCCTAATTGTTGTAAGTCTATGGGCCACAACAACTGTAGTTCTGTTCACGATAACACGGTCCAATGCGTCTTGAACTACCCGCTCCGATTCAGCATCCAGTGCACTTGTTGCCTCGTCTAATAGCAGTATCTTTGGTCCTTTCACTATAGCCCGTGCAATTGCTACTCGTTGCTTTTGGCCACCTGACAGTTGCACTCCACGTTCTCCAACCATTGTGTCGTATCCCTTGATGTTATTTTTCGCCCAATTTTTAAAATCAGATTATGACGTATGTGAAATGGAATATTCAAGA
>NW_020618884.1:0-348 GCF_003573695.1 Papaver somniferum | reverse complement strand
TTATGGCACACCATATTCTGACGCACAATCTTTTGGCACACCAAGTCACACCATAGTCAAGCACACATTGTTCTGGACATATCATTTTATGGCACACCATATTCCAACGCACTATGTTATGGCACACCATGTTCTCACACACAACACCTTGTTATGGACATATCATGTTATGGCACACCATATTCTGACGCACTATGTTATGGCACACCAAGTCACACCATATTCAAGCATACCTTGTTTTGGACATATCATGTTATGACACACCATATTCCAATGCACTATTATATGGCACACCACGTTCTGACACACAACACCTTGTTCTGGACATATCATTTTATGGCACACCAT
>NW_020618883.1:0-824 GCF_003573695.1 Papaver somniferum | reverse complement strand
CTAGAGAACTGAAACGCTCCCTCATGGTTTTTATCCATCTACCTCATTTTTTAGGTTGTGAAACTTGAAAATTCACTCATTGAACGAGTAAACAATCGAATTGGAGTCGCTTGAATGGTACCAACGAAATCAAGTACTAACTCCTATTTATTATTGGGGTTATTTTGTTTTTGGTACTCAGGTTTTGTCCACATTTTGAGTTTGGTCTAACATTTGTCCAGCTTGGTGTCTGGTACTTGTAATTCACGTTGACTTCCTTTGACCGGGTTAAATCTTGACTTCTGTTTATAAATTATTAATAAGTTTATATAAAATTAAACTGTGAAACCAGATTACAAGCATACCCTTCACTTTACTAACATTTACATTACATCAAAATCATTTAGGATAACTCATCTTCTGTTAACACATCAACGCCATAGACACATCCACCACCATCGCAATCATTTGCCTCTCTATCACCGTACTGAGCTCGCAACCTCAAACCTGCAGACACACATTCCAGTTGTAACTTATTCCTAGATTCACACAAGCGCTACCATCTGAACTATTTCCTTCTTGTTTCTCTACCAGACACCAACAGTAGCAGCAAGACCAGCTGAACTACGCCTGAATTTTCACTGTATCATATCAAAACCACAACTTCTATCACCAGCTTGCACCTCTTCTGTCTCACAACCAACCTAAACATACATCTAGTCACTGCAAATTCACAACCACAACCTCTGAAACCTAACTCATCCACCATCTCTGCATCAATCAACCTCAGGCTAGGTCATTGCACCATCAACTCAACAGACTAAGATCCATTGTTTTTCTCTGCA
>NW_020618882.1:0-793 GCF_003573695.1 Papaver somniferum | reverse complement strand
TAGTTTATAATTTAGTCTCAGAAATCAATTTCTGACTTATAACGAAGTGTGTAGACTTTTTGAGTTAACGTATATAAAATTCAACATTTTTATGAACACTTTCTTTTTGTGTTGGCTTTGTCTTTCTATTTGATTCAAGATTGTTGAAATTCGTTAGGATTTGGGTTAGTTCAGCTTGGTCTTTCGTCTTTCTTCTATAGTGAAATTTGAATTCCTTCATATATTTTTGAATCAACGTACATAGAAATGTAATTTTTACTAGACGTACTGCCTTAGAACATATTAATTGTGATTACAATACATTTTTCAAAAAATTTCTATTAAAGATGAGTTTATCTAGTTTACAATTTAGTCTCAGAAATCTACTTCTGATGTATAACGAAGAGCGCAGACTTTTTTGAGTTAACGTATAAAAATTCAACATTTTTATGAACTCTTTATTTTTGTATTGGCTTTGTCTTTGAATTTGATTCAAATAGATGAAATTTGTTAGAATTTGAATTAGTTCTGGATGGTCTTTCATCCTTCTGATATTGTGAAATTTGACTTCCTTCATATTTTCTTGAATCAACGTACATAGAAATGCAATATTTACTAGACGTAATGCCTTAGAACATATTATTTGTGATTACAATACATTTTTCAAACTTTTTATCTTAAAGATGAGTTTATCTAGTTTACAATTAAGTTTCAGAAATCAATTTCAGACGTATAAAGAAGTGTGCAGACTTTTTTGAGTTAACGTATATAAAATTCAACATTTTTATGAACTCTTTCTTTTTGTGTAGGCTTT
>NW_020618881.1:0-349 GCF_003573695.1 Papaver somniferum | reverse complement strand
CTGCAAGGAAACAAGAAAAACCCAAAAAACGTAAAGAAGAACAAAAATAATAAAAAAAATCTAAAAAAAATGCTAACTAAACACAGGTCCGCGTCGGCGGCGCCAAAAATTTGATGATTTTTCAAATAGTGATTGTAGTAGTGGTAAAAACTGGGTCTTTTCAGACTTGTGAAGAAAAATTTTTTTATAGATTTAAATTAAACAGGCAACTAAATAAAATAATTCAAAGTTTTGGAGAAAAATACCAAGACTAGGATTCCACCATTGACCAAATAAATAGTAAACTCTAAATAATATTCATGCAATTTTATCTTTAAAAATAATTCTAATATTTGCCTCAAGTATATTC
>NW_020618880.1:0-338 GCF_003573695.1 Papaver somniferum | reverse complement strand
AGAGGAGAATGAAAAAGAGATAAGGTTGATTGATATTCTCTTTCTTCTAGAGATATGTGGAGTATAAGAAAACCTACCTCGAGTAACTAATCAAGGAGATGTAAGGACGCGATTTCTTATTTGTGCGTT
This sequence comes from Papaver somniferum, assembly GCF_003573695.1. Classification (NCBI taxonomy): domain Eukaryota; kingdom Viridiplantae; phylum Streptophyta; class Magnoliopsida; order Ranunculales; family Papaveraceae; genus Papaver; species Papaver somniferum. The sequence goes on along the minus strand of NW_020618880.1, from coordinate 209 downwards.
TCACACAAGTACCTTAACTCAATTATTGTGTGGTATAACCAGACGATAATTCCCTATAACACCGATGTAATTGGTCCAAGAATATCTAATGGTTAGCTTCTTGCCATGTGTCAAAAGCAAAATTTATGAACGGTTCTCTGGTTTCAATAATAAGTGGAGCACCATGTGATATCGTTTAAAGCTTTGGGAAGTATAAGAAATGAGTAGTA
>NW_020618879.1:0-1713 GCF_003573695.1 Papaver somniferum | reverse complement strand
TTAGATGATCTCACCCACAACCAAGAGTTGGTGCAACCCAAAATCGCAGACTTGATAATAAACAAATCTGTCTCACACAGAAAAGTCAAAGGATAAATCTGTCTCCCACAGAAAACCCTAGGTTTTTGTTCCGTCTTAAGATATAAAATCAAGGTGAACAAGAACCAATTGATAATCCGGTCTTATATTCCCTAAGAACAGCCAAGACTAATCAATCACCTCTCAACAATCTTTCTTGACTACACAAGAGGATGTCGAGGAATCACAAACAGTGAGACGAAGATGTTTGTGACTTCTTTATCTTGCCTATCGGTGAACTCTCACGATATCAAGCCAATCAATAAATTGTACTCGTACGATAGAAGATGCAAGATCAGATCATACAACTACGATAAAAGTAATATCGGTCTTCCTTCACAATTCCAATGAAGTCTTTAAGTCGTTAACCTGGTTTTAGAGAAGAAAACCAAAGGTTAGAGAAGAATCGACTCTAGCGAGCGCACTAGTATCACACAGACGTGTGGGGATTAGTTTTGCCCAATGCTAGATGTCTCATATATATAGCCTTCAAATCAGGGTTTTTCCTTAGTTATAAAGCAATAAATATTCACCGTTAGATGAAAATCTGATTTAGATTCAAGCTAATATTTCTCAACCGTTAGATCGAAAACTTAGCTTGTCACACACACTTGAGATATACGTTTACTGGGTTTGTGAAAACCGTGCCCAAACGTGTACGTGTATGTTGGTTCAACATAGTAACCCAAAAGGTTAACCATATGATCATTTCATATTTACCTTGTTCTTCTTCACCATAACTAGTTCAATTGACTCAAATGAACTAGTTAGATAGTTGTTCAATTACTATGAGATCTTATGTAACTACACAAGACATAATTGAAACAAAGATGATTCGATTCGATTGAATCGGCTCATGAACTTTATATCCACGGTTTGCATACTGCATTCCTTAGTAATTTGAGTTTCATGTTCAGAGAACATGTTTAGAACATAACCCACTCAAGTACGCAAGCAAGTTCGCGGACTTAAGGCAACCGACAAAGTTTTCCAAACTCAGTAGAAAATCTTGGCAAGGAGACTTCCGCCAGTTTGCGGACTAAACACGGAAACGAGTTTTTGGAAAATCCTAGAAGAAATTCTCGGCAATAGAACTTCCGCCAGTTTGCGGAATGAGTTCACAAAATGAGTTCACGGACTTGGCAAAGCCAATCCTCCGGTTTCTCTCAATCAACAAAGTTCACAAACTTCGGATTAAGGAATAATACTTATGCACATATGTTATACCACAAAATGCTTATATCCATCATTGGTTATATTGACCTAAACCCTCATTCCAACGATTGAAACATTCTTAGAGGACGCTATACAGTTGTTACATTATTTCTCGTCAATGCGATTTTCAAAGTGATTGAAACAATATGACTTTCGTCAATAGGTGAAGATAAACCTGATCAAAGCGAACGCTTTACCAACACATGATTTCGAGATATAGATAGGCGAGATATACTCGGCTCGAAATATCAAATGTGTATGATCCAGTCTATATAGCATACGACTTTTGTCTTATAAGAAGTCGGAGATAAAAGAGAGACTTTTGAGTGAAAGATAAGTTCAAGTCTCCACATACCTTTTTGTTGATGAAGTTCCACGGTTCCTTGAGTAGATCTTCGTCGTTGTATGATGAATCACCAT
>NW_020618878.1:0-1077 GCF_003573695.1 Papaver somniferum | reverse complement strand
AAAAAAATATAGGTGTGAAATAAAAGGAGAGGCCGGCCCTCCTCTTATAGGCGTGATACTTGGGAGTTTGAATAAGGAAAGCACTTCCCATTTGAGTCAAGTAAGGAAAAGAGGCAACCGGGCCCGCGAATACCAATCACCATGCCAAGACCGTCCGCGTCATTACCTTGGAACCACCACGCCAAGTCGTCCTCCATGCTTGCCTCGCCAGGACCGCGCCATGCCTTGGCCCCATATGCCAAGCCGTCCGCGCATGCTTTGCCTCACCAAACTGCGCCATTGCCTTGGCCCCAACATGCAAGCCGTCCGCGCCATGACTTGCAGCACCAACACCGATAACTCGCCAAGCCAGCGTCATGATGTTCCCTGACCCAGCCAAGGTGATGGATAGCCAGACTAAGCAGACGATATTCATCTTACCACTTCACGGTCTACACCACGAATAAAATCTATGCAAGGCCGCCAAACACGAGGATCATGGACTCTCCTTAACTCTCGAAAAAGGTTAGTCGGACCTTCCTGACCATCTTTCCACGACTTTTCGTTTCGATTTTGGTCCTTGCCCGTCACCATCTTATGCTTACCTCGCAACAATGCTCATGTTCCGAGCTAAGCAGGGGACTTAATGTTGATGGTGGTTTTTAGCTTAGGGTTAAATCGTAAAACCTTACAACTGACATGACGTCACTATGACCATTAGCACATTTATTGAATCGATCATCATGCTACGTAATAATTACCAGGGTACCTTTTTTTCTATGTGTCATGTTCCACGGCATAACCCTTAACATTGACCGACATCATCTATGTCAAACCCTAATTCTCATGCTACCGCGCCAAGGCATGCCAACCATGCCTGCCGCACCACTGTGCCAATGGAAAACCATGCCAGCCACATATCCGCGCCAAGGCATGCCAACCATGCTAGCCGCACCATTGTGCCAATGGAAAACCATGCCAGCCACATCTCCGAGCCAAGGCATGCCAACCATGCCAGTCGCACCACTGTGCCAATGTAAAACCATGCCAGCTACATCTCAGCGCCAAGGCATACCAACCATGCCAACCCACCACTGT
>NW_020618877.1:0-1077 GCF_003573695.1 Papaver somniferum | reverse complement strand
AAAAAAATATAGGTGTGAAATAAAAGGAGAGGCCGGCCCTCCTCTTATAGGCGTGATACTTGGGAGTTTGAATAAGGAAAGCACTTCCCATTTGAGTCAAGTAAGGAAAAGAGGCAACCGGGCCCGCGAATACCAATCACCATGCCAAGACCGTCCGCGTCATTACCTTGGAACCACCACGCCAAGTCGTCCTCCATGCTTGCCTCGCCAGGACCGCGCCATGCCTTGGCCCCATATGCCAAGCCGTCCGCGCATGCTTTGCCTCACCAAACTGCGCCATTGCCTTGGCCCCAACATGCAAGCCGTCCGCGCCATGACTTGCAGCACCAACACCGATAACTCGCCAAGCCAGCGTCATGATGTTCCCTGACCCAGCCAAGGTGATGGATAGCCAGACTAAGCCGACGATATTCATCTTACCACTTCACGGTCTACACCACGAATAGAATCTATGCAAGGCCGCCAAACACGAGGATCATGGACTCTCCTTAACTCTCGAAAAAGGTTAGTCGGACCTTCCTGACCATCTTTCCACGACTTTTCGTTTCGATTTTGGTCCTTGCCCGTCACCATCTTATGCTTACCTCGCAACAATGCTCATGTTCCGAGCTAAGCAGGGGACTTAATGTTGATGGTGGTTTTTAGCTTAGGGTTAAATCGTAAAACCTTACAACTGACATGACGTCACTATGACCATTAGCACATTTATTGAATCGATCATCATGCTACGTAATAATTACCAGGGTACCTTTTTTTCTATGTGTCATGTTCCACGGCATAACCCTTAACATTGACCGACATCATCTATGTCAAACCCTAATTCTCATGCTACCGCGCCAAGGCATGCCAACCATGCCTGCCGCACCACTGTGCCAATGGAAAACCATGCCAGCCACATATCCGCGCCAAGGCATGCCAACCATGCTAGCCGCACCATTGTGCCAATGGAAAACCATGCCAGCCACATCTCCGAGCCAAGGCATGCCAACCATGCCAGTCGCACCACTGTGCCAATGTAAAACCATGCCAGCTACATCTCAGCGCCAAGGCATACCAACCATGCCAACCCACCACTGT
>NW_020618876.1:0-758 GCF_003573695.1 Papaver somniferum | reverse complement strand
ATCCATATCTTCCTATCACTGCCTGTGTGCCTCCTTGGCAAGCTCTCCAGATTCACACCAGCACTGACAAGCTCGTGCATATGAACTCCTTCCAGCCTCCATTGATCCTGCACAATGATATCACTAACCCTGGCATTTCTGTCAAGGTCAGGTTGTTGCAAAACATCTGCCAAAGATTCAGACCCATACCATACATCATAAAATAGAGAAGTTGCTCTACCGTCACCAATTAAAGATTTAGTATTGCGCATAACTTCCGTGTGCACCCAACGAATCCCAGGAAGAATTGAAGATTTAACTCCAGCCAACTTCAGCCGACCATCCCTACAAGTGAATTTCGATTCCAGTAATCTAGCCCATTTCTTCGTAGAAGCTTTAATGTTCCACCACAACTTCATAATCAGAGCCTTGTTCATGTTGCTTAGGCTAGTAAGCCCAAGACCCCCTTCCCGCACCGGACTGCAAATCTTGCTATAACCAACCACAAAAGCTCTAGCTAAACTTGAATCTCCCGACCAGAGAAAATTACGAATCACTCGTTCACATTGGTTAACAAATTTAACATGCCATTTATACACATCCATGTTATGAATCGCATAACTAGAAAGGACAGTTTTAACAAGAACAACACGATCCTGAAAGGAAAGCATCTTACCTTTGTAAACCGAAAGCTGATCCTTCAGTTTATCCACCACGTTACTAATATGGCTATACTTCACCATTCCAGGCATCACCTTAACCCTCAAATATCTATCTGG
>NW_020618875.1:0-577 GCF_003573695.1 Papaver somniferum | reverse complement strand
CAGAACTAATCCAAATCCTCACAAATTTCATCTATCTTGAATCAAATAGAAAGACAAAGCTAACACAAGAAGAAAGAGTTCATAAAATGTTGAATTTTATATATGTTAACTCAAAAAAGTCTACACACTTCGTTATAAGTCGGAAATTGATTTCTGATTTTTTTTTTTGCTAAATCCATGTTGTATTAATGAATAACCAATATGTACAAAATTTTCATAAGAAAAGAGGTCAGAAGACCCCAAAAACTTACAAACTACTTGAATCTGAAATAAACAACATTAGAAAATTCTAAAGACAAAAGGAAATCAGGCCTTTCATCATAATTTAAACCTTCACCATTACGAAGATAACATCCTCTTTTAGCCATCTTGTCTGCTGCAAAATTAGCCTCACGATAAGTATGAACAAAGCGAATAGAGTCATAATTGTTTTGTATTCTTCTCCATCTGTGTTTGACAAACCAAGGAAGATTTGTACCCGTCAATGTCTTAATTGTTCCCATTGAATCAGAACGTACAACCACTCTTTTAACATTCCACTTCATAGCCCACTCCAAACCAACAATAATACCATAAA
>NW_020618874.1:0-648 GCF_003573695.1 Papaver somniferum | reverse complement strand
CCCCCTTTTTGTCAATAAAATTGGCAAAGGTACGAAAACGGGATCCTAATGAAAATTTTCATGGAAACACTTGAAGACCAAAGAAAAGTACATATCAACTTGTTTAAATGCAATCATAAATTCGAGGCTAAATGCATTCATCAAGGAGTTTATAAAGATACAAGATAACCCCTAAATAATTCCACAACCGCACTCCCCACAAAGATATGGAAATTAAGTGCAAGTTCAAAAGAACTCTCCCCCATTTGATGTCATTCCCAAGAGAACAACAAGAGCGACCTTACTTTTACAAGAAAATAAGGATTTTATTGGACACCAAAAACCATAACGAAATGATTTTCTATATCCAAAATTCTCTACTAAACAAACCACAAGAGAACCCGTGATTAATTTAATCGGAATACACAACAAAAATAACCACAAACGAATCTATGATTAATCTAGTTGGAAATGCTCGACATAAGAGAGCTTACGGAGCTACGACTAAGTTCACCATAAAAGAATGATTAACTCAATATTCTTATGCTCAACACAAGAAAAACTTATGGAGCATTGCAGTATACACATAAAATATGGATCAGGGAATGGTGGCATATACAAGGATTCATTCTATTTTCCATCACTATTTGCAAAATGACATACAATATA
>NW_020618873.1:0-1021 GCF_003573695.1 Papaver somniferum | reverse complement strand
CCAAATCCTAACAAATTTCATCTATCTTGAATCAAATAGAAAGACAAAGCCAACATAAAAAGAAAGAGTTCATAAAAATGTTGAATTTTATATACGTTAACTCAAAAAAGTCTACACATTTCTTTATGAGTTGGAAATTGATTTCTGAGACTAATTTGTAAACTAGATAAACTCATCTTTAACAGAAAAAGTTTGAAAAATGTATGGTAATTACAATTAATATGTTCCAAGGCAATACATCTAGTAAAAATTGCATTTCTATGTACGTTGATTCAAGAAAATATGAAGGAAATCAAATTTGACAATAGAAGAAATTTGAAAGACCATGCAGAACTAATCCAAATCCTAACAAATTTCATCTATCTTGAATCAAATAGAAAGACAAAGCCAGCACAAAAAGAAAGAGATCATAAAAATATTGAATTTAATATACGGTAACTCAAAAAAGTTTACACACTTCGTTATATGTCAGAAATTGATTTCTGAGACAAAATTGTAAACTAGATAAACTCATCCTTAAGAGAAAAAGTTTGAAAATTGTATTGTAATTACAATTAATATGCTCTAAGGCAATACGTCTAGTAAAAATTGCATTTCTATGTACGTTGATTCAAGAAAATATGAATGAAGTCAAATTTCACAATAGAAGAAATTCGAAAGACCATGCAGAACTAATCCAAATCCTAACAAATTTCATCTATCTTGAATCAAATAGAAAGACAAAGCAAACACAAAATGAAAGAGTTCATAAAAATGTTGAATTTTATATACGTTAACTCAAAAAAGTCTACACATTTCTTTATAAGTTGGAAATTGATTTCTGAGACTAATTTGTAAACTAGATAAACTCATCTTTAACAGAAAAAGTTTGAGAAATGTATTGTAATTACAATTAATATATTCTAAGGCAATATGTCTAGTAAAAACTGCATTTCTATGTACGTTGATCCAAGAAAATATGAAGGAAGTCAAATTTCACAATAAAAGAAAGATGAAAGACCATGCAGAACTAATCCAAATC
>NW_020618872.1:0-290 GCF_003573695.1 Papaver somniferum | reverse complement strand
CCAACACAAAAAGAAAGAGTTCATAAAAATGTTGAATTTTATATACGTTAACTCAAAAAAGTCTACGCATTTCGTTATAAGTCGGAAATTGATTTCTGAGACTAAATTGTAATTTAGATAGACTCATCTTTAACAAAATTTTTTTTAAAAGTGTATTGTAATTACAATTAATATGTTCTAAGGCAATACGTCTAGTAAAAATTGCATTTCTATGTGCGTTGATTCAAGAAAATATGAAGCAAGTCAAATTTCACAATAGAAGAAGGATGAAAGACCATGCATAACCAATC
>NW_020618871.1:0-344 GCF_003573695.1 Papaver somniferum | reverse complement strand
GCCTTTGTCTTTCTATTTGATTCAAGATAGATGAAATTTGTTGGGATTTGGATTAGTTCTGCATGGTCTTTCATCCTTCTTCTATTGTGAAATTTGACTTGCTTCATACATTCTTGAATCAACATACATAGAAATGCAATGTTTACTAGACGTATTTCCTTAGAACATATTAATTGTAATTACAATAAATTTTTCAAACTTTTTCTGTTAAAGATGAGTCTATCTAGTTCACAATTTAGTCTCAGAAATCAATTTCCGACTTATAACGAAATGTGTAGACTTTTTTGAGTTAACGTATATAAAATTCAACATTTTTATGAACTCTTTCTTTTTGTGTTGGCTTT
>NW_020618870.1:0-723 GCF_003573695.1 Papaver somniferum | reverse complement strand
TCTAGTAAAAATTGCATTTCTATGTACGTTTATTCAAGAAAATATGAAGGAAGGAAAATTTCACAATAGAAGAAGGATGAAAGACCAAGAAGAACTAATCCAAATCCAAACAAATTTCATCTATCTTGAATCAAATAGAAAGACAGAGCCAACAAAAAAAAGAAAGAGTTCATAAAAATGTTGAATTTTATATACCTTAACTCAAAAAGTCTACACACTTCGTTATAAGTCTGAAATTGATTTCTGAAATTAAACTGTAAACTAGTTAAACTAATCTTTAACAGAAAAAGTTTGAAAACTGTATTGTAGTCACAAATAATATGTTCTAGGGCATTACGTCTAGTAAAAATTGCATTTTTATATACGTTGATTAAAGAAAATATGAAGGAAGTCAAATTTCACAATAGAAGAAGGATGAAAGACCATGCGTAACTAATCCAAATCCTAACAAATTTCATCTATCTTGAATCAAATAGAAAGAAAAAGCGAACACAAATGAAAGAGTTCATAAAATTTTGAATTTTATACACGTTAACTCAAAAAATTCTACAAGTCGGAAATTGATTTCTGAGACTAAATCGTAAACTAGATAAACTCATCTTTAACAGAAAAAGTTTGAAAAATATATAGTAATCACAAATAATATGTTCTAAAGCATTACGTCAAGTAAAAATTGCATTTCTATGTACGTTGATTCAAGAAAATATGAAGGAAGGCAAATTT
>NW_020618869.1:0-591 GCF_003573695.1 Papaver somniferum | reverse complement strand
AAAATGTTGAATTTTATATACGTTAACTCAAAAAAGTCTACACATTTCGTTATAAGTCGGAAATTGATTACTGAGACTAAATTATAAACTAGATAGACTCATCTTTAACAGAAAAAGTTTGAAAAATGTATTGTAATTACAATTAATATGTTCTAAGGCAATACGTCTAGTAAAAATTGCATTTCTATGTACGTTGATTCAAGAAAATACGAAGGAAGTCAAATTTCACAATAGAAGAAGGATGAAAGACCATTCAGAACTAATCCAAATCCTAACAAATTTCATCTATCTTGAATCAAATAGAAAGACAAAGCCAACACAAAAAGAAAGAGTTCATAAAAATGTTGAATTTTATGTACGTTAACTTAAAAAAGTCTACACACTTCGTTATAAGTCGGAAATTGATTTCTGAGACTAAATTGTAAATTGGATAGAATCATCTTTAACATAAAAAGTTTAAAAAATGTATTGTAATTACAATTAATATATTCTAAGGAAATACGTCTAGAAAAAATTGCATTTCTATGTAGGTTGATTCAAGAAAATTTGAAGGAAGTCAAATTTCACAATAGAAGAAGGATGAAAGACCAT
>NW_020618868.1:0-2815 GCF_003573695.1 Papaver somniferum | reverse complement strand
TTAACGAATCCCCTGGCTAGTAGATACTAGTGCTACGAAATATAATTAACTTAAAGCTTTTTCAGAGCTTTTTAGAGTTTTTCAGAGCTCTTTAGATTTTTCAGAGCTCTTTAGATATTTTAGGGCTTTTTAGAGTTTTCAGGGTTTTTTAGAGTTTCCAAGGCTTTTTAGAGAACATTCAAAGCTGATCTTCACTATTGTAGGGATTTATTATTATCATTCTTTAACGAATCTCATAGCTTGTAGATCCTAGTGCTACGGAGTATAATTAAATTTAAGCTTTTCTAAGCTTTTTGGAGTCTTCCTGAGCTTTTAAGAGTTTCTCAGAGCTCTTTCAGGGCTCTTTAGGGTTTTTAGAAAACATTCAAAGATAATCTTCATTATTGTAGGGAATTTTGTTAGTATCATTATTTATAAAGAATTAAGTTACTTTCAGTTGGCTTTAACAAATCCCCTGGCTAGTAGATACTAGTGCTACGAAATATAATTAACTTCAATTTTTTCAGAGCTTTTTAGAGCTCTTTAGATATTTTACGGCTTTTTAGAGTTTTCAGGCTTTTTTAGAGTTTTCAAGGGTTTTTAGAGACCTTTTTTTTGGTAAGTCCAAAATTCTATTAATAAATATCGAAAGAATACAACTAGCTTGTAAGAAAAAGGGGCAGAAAAACCCAAGAAACTTACAAACTATTTAAAACGAAAATAAGATACATTAGGTAATTCAATCAAATGAAGAAAATTAAGTCTTCCATCATAATTCACACCCTCCTCCTCTCGCAAAAAACAATCGCTCTTAGCCATAGTGTCCGTTGAAAAGTTAGTTTCTATAAAAGAATGCACAAATCTGATTCTTACATAATTCCGCTTAACAACCACCCATCTTGATCTAATAAACCAAGGAACATTAGAAACACCACCCGAGAAAGTTTGCATTGCTTCCATACTATCCGAGCGAATACAAATCCGCTGCAAACCAAATTTCATATCCCATTCCAACCCAACAATAACCGCAAAAACTTCAGCAAGATAGTTTGTTGTTGTCCCCAAGCATGTGCTCATAGTGCCAAGAACATTAGAAGAAGTATCTCTTACCACCACACCACCACCTGCCACACCCGGATTACCCCTAGAGGCACCATCACAGCATAGCATCAATTCATCTGCTTATGGAGGCTCCCAAAAACACTCCATCGGTTCAATCTGTTTAATTTTCTTACGAATAACTCTGAAAAAATTCAGAATATTCAACTCCATAACATTGTTGCGCATAAAACCCTTCAATCTTCTTGAGTAATCATGAACTTGGTTAAAAACTCTCTTTTGAAATAAAATCCAGCTAACTTGTTTGCTATTATAAATAAAGTTGTTTCTCATCATCCATAATTCAGAGCGAACAACTAAAATAGTTAATAACCATAAGTCTTTAACCATTCTACTCATACCTTTGGCTGCCTTGTACGCTATTGTCAAATTTTAATGCATTTTGATGCCAAACACACCTTCAATCCAGCTCCAAGCTTTCACAGCAAAACTACAAGGCCATAATATATGCTCTAGATATTCCTCCTCCACCTTGCACAAACAACACCTATTAACCACTGAAATTTTGAACCGGCTTTTAACCTTGTCAAGAGTAGCACATGCAACACGCAGAAATTTCCAATTTTGAGCAGCAAGGGACGGGTGAATTTCTGGCCTCCAAATCAGATTAGCACCCTCCAACTTTACATATCTAACTCGCACCAAATCTTTGGCCGATTTTACCGTGAAATCTCCTTTGTAAGAAGGTTTCCAAACTCTGTAGTCCTCTCCTCCCATCGGCCTTGGAAGATTATTCACATCAACACCTGCAGCAAGCATATTAGCAATACAAGGATCTGTTAAAGTCCAATTGCCATTGTATAACATATCACTAACCAGCACCGATCGATCCAAATTTGGGTTGTCAAGGACATCCGCAATGGACGATTCTGAACACCAAGCGTCAAAATATAAAGACGTTTCCCTGCCATAACCAATCAACACATGGACATTATTCTCAACATTATTATATACCCATTTGATTCCCGGAAGAATGGAGGACTTAATGTATTTGCGCAGCTGACCATTACGGCTAAAAAATCTAGCTCTGAATAATTTCGCCTAATTCTTTTTGGAAGTTTTCATATTCCACCAAAGCTTCATTAACAAAGCCTTATTTATGGAAATCATGCTCGGGATTCCTAGGCCACCCTCTTCATACGGAACACAAACTTTGTCATACGCCACAGTAAAAGATCTTCGAACACTAGAGTCATCAGTCCAAAGAAAGTTCCGTATAGCAACTTCACATTGATGAACAATTTTTTTAGGCCAACGATAAAATGCCATGTTGTGAATCGAGTAGCTAGCTATCACAGATTTTATAAGAACAACTCTGTATTGAAAAGATAAGTGTTTCCCCTTCCAACCTGAGAGCTTCTCCTTTATCTTCTCTACCACATTACTAATATGATGATACCTCACTGTTCCTGGCATAATTTTGACACCTAAGTACCTATCTGGGAATGAAACAACTTCTATACCAAGAAAAGTAGAAATAGATGTTCTCCTCGACAAAGAACCCCCTCCATAGTACAACTTTCTCTTTTGCCTATTAACCGTCTGCCCAGAAGCACGTTGATAGGACCCCAACAAATCAACTAAATTCTGCAGACTTTTCATGTTGCCTTTACAAAATATCATAATATCGTCAGCAAAAAATAAATGGGTAGGAGAAATACCTTTCCTAGTGACCATGTGAGTCATTTTTCGATCTCTAAACAGCTTAGCAATATTT
>NW_020618867.1:0-484 GCF_003573695.1 Papaver somniferum | reverse complement strand
CATCCGCATCCAACCCATCACCTACGAATATTCTATCACGGGTGATAGGTCGTGTGCCAATGGGAATCTAGTATCTACCATTAGGTGAACCATATGTGGGTGTCACCATTGCTCATCCCAAAGGGTCATCGAAAATGTAAAAAGTCTGAAGTATCCTTGAATTATCAATGAAATTGATATTTTTCCTGAAGGCAATTAAATTTCCATTTTTATTTCCGATGAACAATTAAGTTTATTTTATGAATTCTAAATTAAGTATAAAGTTTAAAGTACGTGTAGAAAAGTCAGATCGCGAGTATGGCCAGAAAACATATAACCATATCAAAAACGATAATTCTTGGTTGACCATAGGAAATTTCTTAAATTATTCAGTGAATCACAGCAATATGGGACCCATAATCTGGTAAAACTACCTCTCATAAAACCTTGTGGTTGGGCCTCAAAACTGTGAAATGTGGGAAAATCTCACTAATTTTCTCAGTTA
>NW_020618866.1:0-582 GCF_003573695.1 Papaver somniferum | reverse complement strand
AGTTCTTTGAACATGTTTATTCTTAAACCTGTATCTCATTAGAGATGTGTTGTTGATCCCCTAGATTTATTTTCAAATAGTCAGAACTTATCTTAAAGGAAGATAAAGTTAAGGTTGAGCCTAAGAGAAGTAAAACAATTAGACTTGAGACTTCTTATGAAGCCGACTTCATAACATGCCTAGATTAGTCTAAGCCCTGGGCTTGTAAAGAAGCCTTGATATCTACTGAAACCCCATTCTGGTAAGAAGCTTCATTTAGTGAAATGGACTCAGTCCGTCGGAACCTGACTTGGGAGGTTTATAGTTTACCTCCAGAGAATAATACCATGAGATGTAAATGAGTCTTTAAGAGGAAACATTAGATATATGGAACTGTAGAAAAATATTAGGCTAAGTTGGTAGCTAAAGGCTATAAACTAAAAGAAGGTGTATATTTCCTTGATTCTTATTCACATGTGATGAGATTTACTTCCGTTGAGATGCTAATTGTTATTGTTGTCATAAACAAATTAAAGATACATCAGATGGATGTTAAGACAGCTTTTCTAAAATCGTGAATTAGATAAAGAAATTTACATAGAC
>NW_020618865.1:0-362 GCF_003573695.1 Papaver somniferum | reverse complement strand
AACTTTCTTCATAGATTTTGATGTCGCTCCGCTTGTTGATGATGATAAGTTTCTACTGAGAGAGAGTCACAATCCAGTAACTAAGACTACATTGTGAGGTTGCTTTGTCTTTCTGGCATTTCCCTGACCTACTTTCCTTTCTATCATGTATGGTTAGGTTCATCACGGTTACCCTCTAAAAGAAACAAGCTCTCTCCTGAATTTCAAGGATCTCAATGTCTTTTTCTCTAATGTCTCAATAAGTTGTTATCTCTAGCATTCCAATTTCTATCTTTTCGGTGAGAAACAGTATGTAAACTTAGATAACCGGATACCATGTGACGCTAGAAGTTTCAAAAGTGCAACTAAAAAGTTTCTCCCAT
>NW_020618864.1:0-268 GCF_003573695.1 Papaver somniferum | reverse complement strand
TGTCAAATATATCAGATTGGATGAAACTGCAACTTATTACTGAATAATGTTGCAAGATGACGATATACAGACCAGATGTTCTCGTCCAAATGAGGTTTGAGCTGTCAAATATATCAGATTGGATGAACCTGCAACCTATTACTGAACTCAGGTTGCAATTACCATATACATACCCGATGTTCACGTCCAGGCGAGGTTTGAGGTGTCAAATATATCATATTGGATGAAACTGCAACCTATTACTGAACTCAGGTTGCAAGATTACCAT
>NW_020618863.1:0-375 GCF_003573695.1 Papaver somniferum | reverse complement strand
TCATATTGGATGAAACTGCAACTTATCCCTTAACTCAGGCTGCAAAATTACCATATACAAACCCGATGCTCTCGTACGGACGAGGTTCTATGTGTCAAATATATCAGATTGGATGAAACCGCAACCTGTCCCTTAACTCAGGTTGCAAGATTACCATATACAGACCCGATGTTCTCGTTCGGGCGAGGTTCTAAGTGTCAAATATATCAGATTGGATGAAACTGCAACTTATCCCTTAACTCTGGTTGCAAGATTACCATATACAGACCTGATGTTCTCGTCCGGGCGAGGTTCGAGGTGTCAAATATATCAGATTGGATGAAACTGCAACCTATCACTTAACTCAGGTTGCAAGATTACCATATACAGACCCGA
>NW_020618862.1:0-285 GCF_003573695.1 Papaver somniferum | reverse complement strand
TCCAGGTGAGGTTTGAGGTGTGAAATATATCAGATTGGATGAAACTGCAACCTATTATTGAACTCAGGTTGCAAGATTACCATATACAATCTCGATGTTCTCGTCCACATGGGATTTGAGGTGTGAAATAAGATTGGATGAAACTGCAACCTATTACCAAACTCATGTTGCAAGATTACCATATACATACCCGATGTTCTCGCCCAACTGGGATTTGAGGTGTGAAATATATCAGATTGGATGAAACTGCAACCTATTACTGAACTCATGTTGCAAGATTACCAT
>NW_020618861.1:0-432 GCF_003573695.1 Papaver somniferum | reverse complement strand
AAAATAGTTTTATATATATATATATATGCAGCCATGACATATATTGTGCAAAATATGATGATATATTTTATTTTCATGAGTTTGTTTTCATTAAATAAAATCCTTGAGAGTTTATGTATGCAAGTTGCATGAATTGCTGTTTTTTTCGAAAAATCAAAGCGTGTGTTTTGAGGAACCTTCGAAGATAGACGATATATTTATGATGAAATATTTCATTGTTATAAACTTCATAGGTCATTTGTGTGAATGCTCACATTATGAAAATTGTGTCCGTGATTTCATAAAAAATCAGTTTCGGAAATTAAATAAAGTTTCGTTCATTTTTGCAGTTTTCGAAGAGACGAACGATTTTGAGGTGTTAACTCTAGCATTACTATCACTATTGTTAGTGGAAGTATAAAAGGTAAGAGTTAAGAGTTACCATTTTTGCTT
>NW_020618860.1:0-527 GCF_003573695.1 Papaver somniferum | reverse complement strand
TACTAGACGTATTGCCTTAGAACATATTAATTGTAATTACAATACATTTTTCAAACTTTTTCTGTTAAAGATGAGTTTATCTATCTTACAATTTAGTCTCAGAAATCAATTTCCGACTTATAACGAAATGTGTAGACTTTTTTGAGTTAACGTCTATAAAATTCAACATTTTTATGAACTCTTTCTTTTTGTGTTGGCTTGGTCTTTCTATTTGATTCAAGATACATGAAATTTGTTAGGATTTGGATTAGTTCTGCATGGTCTTTCATCCTTCTTCTATTGTGAAATTTGACTTCCTTCATATTTTCTTGAATCAACGTACATAGATATGCAATTTTTACCAGACGTATTGCCTTAGAACATATTAATTGTAATTACAATACATTTTTTAAACTTTTTATGTTAAAGATGAGTTTATCTAGCTTACAATTTAGTCTCAGAAATCAATTTCCGACTTATAACGAAATGTGTAGACTTTTTTGAGTTAACGTATATAAAATTCAACATTTTTATGAACTCTTTCTTTT
>NW_020618859.1:0-292 GCF_003573695.1 Papaver somniferum | reverse complement strand
TTTCTCCAGTGTTTTCAGTTTCCACCTCTTCATATGAATACAAGATAGTTTGCATGATATGTTCCTGCCATTTGGTGGTGTTAGTAGGATGGTGAACATGCTGTCATTCAATGCAGGATGTGGCGGATGATACCAGTGCGATTTAGCACTTCAACCTTCTGGGTGCTAATTTTATCTTCTTTGTTTGTGTTTTATATTTATTTATTTTTGAAAAAATAAAGGTTATATTTAAATTTGAAAGTTATTAAGATTGGTACAGCTGATCAATCTCATTTTATTTGGTTTTTACCAT
>NW_020618858.1:0-1085 GCF_003573695.1 Papaver somniferum | reverse complement strand
CCAAAATCCCTTACTTTGTCTTGCTGTCATCTTCAATCACGTCTGCAAAACCACATACATCCATCACGAACAAAACCCATGGAACTTATCTCTAGTTCCGTTTACTTCTTCCATTAACTAATTGGTAGCACCAAGTTAATCTTCTATTTGGATTCAATTTTAGTTCGCAAGAACAACTACCAATTAAGCCCAACCTCGAATAAGAAAACCCCAAAAATTCAGATTTGTCTTCACTTCTAATCAGTACTTATAGCACCAACAACAGACATCACTTCATGGAAGATTGCTGGCTGTACTCGATCCTCTTCCTGCAATTAATTAGTTCCACCAAAATTAGGTCAAAACCCATTTCCATTTCCATTTTAGAACCTCACAGATCTGTTTTGCTGCTTCTCTGCTTCTCGAGTGAGAAATGAATGTTTCATTTCTTTGACAAAGACGAGAAGATGATGTTAAGAAAATAAGGTGCATAAGAAGCCACGTCTTCTGTTCTTCTTAGACCCACTCGTGCGGCTCACATGCTTGAAGGAACATAGACGATTCTTTGTTTTGTGAATTGATATCTCTGGCCATGAAATGGCAGCGCGGTGCAGCCCATAAGTTCTTACTCCTTTGGCAACGCAAATCGCAAGTGCCAAATTAGCTCCTACGCCATTTATTTTCCGGGTGAGCGGAATTTCTTGTAACTCCTGTAAAAGCTCTAAAATATAATTATTAGCGAACTATCGAGACCTAGCTAGTATAAATATGGGTATAAAAGTGTCGCACTAGCGTGCTTATCAGGAGCACGTGTCACGATCTTAATGGTCGCACATATATTCAATTGTGTAGCCTTCGCTGAACTGAGAAGACTAAGTAGCAAAGGATACCTCCGCAGATCTACTTTATCTCATCCCAAGAAAGAAGGCCTAAACGGTCAAGATAAGAATGGTAAAATCCTATTCTACAAAGAGCCAGCTGGCGAGGGGACAGAGGTAGATGACGCATCTAATCAGCATTATATGCTCAAATATCTTATCTACACGCATGAATCAAGGAATGTGGAGAGAGAAGGCGTGGCAGAACCCGATTGGCGGAAGCTGGCG
>NW_020618857.1:0-479 GCF_003573695.1 Papaver somniferum | reverse complement strand
GAATAATAGTATTATTGGAATCGATACACGAATCACCTTAAATATAAGAAGCCGCGTAGGGGGATTAGTCCGAGTGGAGAGAAAAAAAAAAGGATTGAACTGAAAATCTTTTCTGGAGATATCCATTTTCCTGGAGATATCCATTTTCCTGGAGAGACAAATAAGATATCCTGGCATAGCGGCATCTTAATACCACCGGGAACAGGAAAAAAAAAATGTCGGGGATTCAAAAAAATTGAAAAATTGGATCTATGTCCAACGGATCACACCTATAAAGAAAAAGTTTTTTGTTTTGGTTCGAACCATAGTCACATATGAAATAGCGGACGGGATAAATTTAGCAACGCTTTTCCCCCACGACTTGTTGCAGGAAAGGGATAATGTGCAACTTCGAGTTGTCAATTATATCCTTTATGGAAATGGAAAACCCATTCGAGGGATTTATCACACAAGTATTCAATTAGTTCGAACTTGTTTAG
>NW_020618856.1:0-663 GCF_003573695.1 Papaver somniferum | reverse complement strand
CATGTGGTGCGTCTAGCATGATTGGCATGACTTGGCGCAGAGATGTGGCTGTCACGGCATGCCATTGGCACATGTGGTGCGGCTGGCATGGTTGGCATGCCTTGGCGCGGAGATGTGGCAGGCACGGAAAAGAGTTGAAAAGAGTTGAAAAGTAGTGAAAAGCCGGAAGGAATTACACAAGGAAGCCGCAAAGAATGGATCGCACGTCCAAAAAAGCTAGGAATGGGCTCAAGAAGGAAGAATTGTTCTTAAAGAAGATATGGGCTTGGCATACCCAAGGCCCAAAACCCTTACCCAAACCCATTTTCTATAACCAAAACCGCCTCCATCTTCAGCCGTCGGATTGGATCCATCTCATCATCCGATGGTCGCTCCTTCATCGCGCATCAAAATCTGAAGCTCCTGCAAAACACCATAGTGCCTAAATTCCAAGCCATCAGATTAGATTGCAGTTGAATCCTACGGTCGCTCCTATGCCTGTGCATCAAATCCCGATGATTCCGCTTAACACTACAACACCTAACTCCATCTGGTGTCGTTAATTTTGTTGTATTGTATAATCCAACGGTCTCTGCAGGATCCACTTCATCTCACCGTCAGATTGATCTTTCATCTCCATATCCCACGGTCGAGTTTTGCCAAACATAGAACTCGATGATCCCG
>NW_020618855.1:0-1214 GCF_003573695.1 Papaver somniferum | reverse complement strand
CACCCAATACTCTACTACGATGGAAACCCCTAGTTGCTACCTTAATTTCATCAAGTGAGAGCCTTTGTGGCACTTGATTTAGTTCGGCATTATAACGTTGATGTCTCGAATTTCCCGTATCACCATTTCTTTTCTTTCTCATGAAAAACCAACTTATTCCTCCAATAGCCAACGAAACCGAGACAAAAAATGCTGCCCCGCCAACTCCAAGAACTAGGTCATTCTTCCTGCTTCTTGTTGAGGGTGTCTGAGCAGTATCATTTGGTAGTACATCATCAGGAACACACATAAAACAACCACCTTCAACCCTTGTATCAAAGGAATTAACGGAAGGAAGAAACCCATAAGTCCTGAATCTCCATTTCTCGACCACGTGTTGTGCTGATCCCTTTCCATTTGATGCAGAAAAACCAATGAACATAAACTCTTCAAGGTACATAGAAAGATCAATATGAGTAGCAAGAATTGGCCTAATAGTTCTAGATTTTGTATAACTGAGCCAAACTTTCACCATCTTCTTGGAATCTATGTATTCAATCCACACTGTCGTTCTTTTACCATTCTTTAAATCAAAACCCATCGAAGTTGAATCAACAGAAGCAAATGACATAGCTGAATTGATGTCAATTCCTATATGATTATCGCTAATATCTTCAAGAGCCGGGTCAAAACTAGGATCAAATTCCACAGCAATGTACATTCCCCCCTCTTCTTGACTAGTTTCATTGGAGAGACCCATATAACCAAAACCACTACCTAGTATGTATTTCTTGGAAGTAATGATAAAGGTTAAACCATCTCCAAACAGTGGAGGAGAAGATGAAGAATCAGAAAATGGGGTGATGTAAAAAGAAAAACGACAAATGAAAGAAGCATTGGAATTCGTAGAAGGATCAAGAAACCTAATTGGATGATTATAAAGAGCTCTACCCACACCAATTGAAGATGAAGGTGATGGTGATGGTGAATAAGGAGTAAGGCAAATCCTGCCATTTTCTTGAAAATAAGCATCACCCAAAAGAGTGATGTTATTGATGGAAACATAAGCTACAGAATGAATTGATAAACTCGATATGCAGACAATGAAAATTAATGAACAGAAGAACAATTTTGAGAAACCCATTCTGTATCAAGAATGAATTTTTACAGAAAACTTACAAGAAATCTTGATTTTTAATGGAATACCTTTTTCTTGTAGTGCCGATGTTTTACCT
>NW_020618854.1:0-598 GCF_003573695.1 Papaver somniferum | reverse complement strand
TTGTGTTTAACTGTTTTACAAGAAACAAAACTCGTTTTATAAGAAAAAACCTAAACCTAACTTGATTTGCAAGTTAATTTTCCTATAAATACAACTCGAAAATCTCTTTTCAAAACACACAAGCAGCGACCATCTCTAGGTCTTTTCTTCATCTTCTTGCTTTTATTTTCGTGCGGTGTTTTACTTCCATCCCTGTTGCTGAGTTTAAGAGTGGGTAACTTGTAATACATGTTTCGACCCATGCCCATGCGCGTGTACCAAGCACCAATTCCGTGTCTACTTGAAATTATTTTTTGCAAGTTTTTAACTTGATAAATAATTTATTTAAGAGTTTAATTTATGGAAAAATTCCTTTTTTGTGTTTAACTGTTTTACAAGAAACAAAACTCGTTTTACAAGAAAAAACCTTAACCTAACTTGATTTGCAAGTTAATTTTCCTATAAATACAACTCGAAAATATCTTTTCAAAACACACAAGCAGCGACCATCTCTAGGTCTTTTCTTCATCTTCTTGCTTTTATTTTCGTGTGGTGTATTACTTCCATCCCCGTTGCTGAGTTTAAGAGTGGGTAACTTGTAATACATGTTTCGACCCAT
>NW_020618853.1:0-309 GCF_003573695.1 Papaver somniferum | reverse complement strand
AGATCAGTTCTCAGAAGCATCCGACGGTCGCTCCCTTGCTGTGCATCGAAGTTTGATATCTCCGCCTTACACTACAGTACCTAACTCCATCAAGTACCGTTCGTTTCGTTGTATCTCTTCATCCGACGGTCGCTCATCGCATGCCTTCGCATCGCCGTCAGATCCACCTACCATCTTCCCATCCATCGGTCCAGCTTTGCGAAACATCAAAATCCTCTACACCTGCTCAACACCCTAGTACCTAATACCTATACCCATCGCCAAACACACCCTTCCTCAAACCCCATCGACACCATCTTCCCCCCCCCC
>NW_020618852.1:0-7570 GCF_003573695.1 Papaver somniferum | reverse complement strand
CTCGAAAAATGATATTTGCACCCCCCGGGAGGAATTACTAAAAGCATCCAGAGGACGTGTTAAAGGCACCCCGGAAGTATGTTAAACACACCAAGGAAAAATGTTGAAAACACCCCAGCAGCTGGTTAAGGGGCACTCAAATTACTAAGGGCACCCCATAATATTATTTACACCAAGTTGATAAAGGCACCCTGGAGTTAGATAGCGGCACTCCATCCTCTTCATTTGAAATATAAAATTTGGCGGGAAAAGTTGATTTTCACTGATATAATTAGGGTTAGAATTTTGGGAGGTTTTGAAGGAGATTCAATCGCCAGAATTGTTTTCAATGGACTCCAATGAGATAAACAGGGCTGGTATAGGTGATTTAATGGCGTAAATTTGGCTGGATTATCGAGTCTCGACAACACAGGGGAATGAAGTTTTATCAGGATTGTTTGGTTGTATTTCATGGAGATTTAATCAGAGATTCTCATGGACTTGGATTAGTTTGGGCCTGTTAGGTCAAATCAGATCTAGTGGTTGGTTCGAAATCGAAAGAAAAAGAAAGATTTCCTTTCGGTTGATAAGACATGGAAGAGATATTCACGATCTCTGTTATATTTGGAAGAGTTTTAGAAGAATTCAAACGCGGGGATTAATTGGTGATCTAATAACAAGGTACATGACGTGTTTTTGGAGTTAAAAGATGAATGAAATCTTGGTAGTACTTGAACACAGGGACCGGGATAAGTGAGAGTTCTTCGAGGATTTTATTTATGTTTGGAAGATATAAGCATATTAGGAGAGTTTATATTCTCTTAGGATACGATTCTGTTAAGTTTGGGAGAGTTTTAAACCGCCAGAAGACTTGTAGAAGATACGGGGAGAAGGAAAAAATCCCGTGCCCTGGGAGTAAAGAAAAAACCAAGAGATTCTTGGGATTTGGAGGTGCTATTGATGTATAAAAGGATTGTGAGAACTTTGTAGAAGTTGTTGAGAGTTCGGGGGAAGTAGTTGTCATAAACCTTCCCTTAGAGCATGTTTATGTTAAGGTCACCCATTAGTCTGTTTAAGGCACCCTATTATTTGTTTTGTGTCAACCACACGTGCTGTGAAAGAGAGTCTCGTGAAGATGTGGTTATAGTCTGTAATTGACTCTTTCTGAGTCATGAAGAATTGTTAATCAAATTTGCTTTCTCTCCTACAACTTTCTGTTCTCCCCAATCCAATCTCTATCATTAGAGATTCAGAGTTGTCTCTATGCTAATTTGTAGTGTAGATCACTAGAATTGGTATCGGAGCACTCGACCCGAGTGTTCATGTGTATCCATGGTGACTCAAAAAGAGTTTGATGCCCTAAACAAAAGAGTTAATGAATTATCCAAAGAACATAGTGAGGGTTTCAAAGATTTGAGTAAGAAGTTGGATGAATCTCAGAATTCAGTATCCCCAGCGCTACTAGTAGGATTGGGAAGTTCGTATGAGACTCAGATGGCTTCGCTAGAGGAAAAAATTCTACAACAACGACTTAAGGTAAAGGATTACTGGAAACTCCAATCAAGCCAACAACTCATTCAGATGTAAAGGGTCCTGATCCAGAAGGTAACAAACATATTCTTAGTAATCCGATTTCACATTTGCATAAATAGAGTTTCCTAGATTTGATGGAAATAACCCTAGATCTTGGATTCAAAAATGCAATAAATTCTTTCAGCTATATCTTTTGGATGAAGAGTAGAAGGATGACCTCGTTGTATCTAGATGGTAAAGCTGATGCGTGGTATCAAGACTACCAGGTAGGTAAGGATTTGATATTATGGGAGGAATTTTGTGCTGATTTGAACTTTAGATTTCAGGAATTAGGCCATGATGATATAGTTAGTGAATTCAACAAACTATTTCAAGAGGGTACTGTACTTGAATAGCAATAATTGTTTGAGGAGCTTAATGCACTCATGATAGCCAAGAATCATAACTTCACTGAATCATATTTCACATCTAGCTTCATCAGTGGATTAAAGGAAGAGATTAGTATGGAAGTTCAAATGAACTCCCCATCCACTCTGAATCAGGCAATCTATTTGTCCAGAATGCAAGAAGCCTTACTAGAGAAAACAACTAAAAAGGCTAAGTTTGTCTCCAAACTTCCTCCACTATCAATAGGAGGGATCAGTTCTAGAAGCTCTGTGACTAATCATAAATCAAATTCTCCATCTCCTAGAGGAAGCCAAATTCCAAAGATACCCCACATTAAAAAGTTAACATATGCTGAGATGAGGGCAAGAAGAGAGAAAGGACTATGATACAACTGTGATGAAGTTTTTCAGAAGGGTCACAAATGTGCTAAACAACATCTCTATATGCTAGTAGGAGAAGAAGAAGAAGCAACTAAATCTGAAGTGGAATCTCCAGAAAGTCACTGATACAAGATCTGGAAGAAGAGGTGGAGATTCCTTACATGCATTATCTGGTAATGTATCTCACAATACTATCAAAATTCAAGGAATTACTATGAGCAAGAGGAAAATCACCATTCTGGTAGACAGTGGAAGTACCCACAACTTCCTAAAACCATGAAGTGGCAAGGCTCAGTGGCACACTAATTGAACTTACTGCTGCTTTGCAAGTTGTTGTAGCTGATGGCAATAAGGTACTGAGTGATGCTAAATGTCCACATTTTACTTGGAGCATGCAAGGTCATAAGTTTACTTCTGATGTGAGGCTCTTGGCTTTGGGTGGTTGTGATATGATGTTAGGGGTAGATTGGATGAGAAATTCCAGTCCAATTAAGTTTGATTTTAAACAGTTAATTATCTCATTCATTAGAGATGGGAACAATATTGAGTTGAAGGGTAATAATGAGGAAGTGAATATTTCTGCTATGTCTGCTAAAGCTTTCCAGAAATTTATTAAAAAGAGCACTCATGGGGTTATGGGACAATTATTTTGTATCACAACTAAAGAAGTTAAACCCCAAACACCTGAAATTATTGAACCCTTACTATATACATTTTTCAAGAACCAACATCCTTACCTCCTCAAAGGTCCCATGACCATCACATACCCTTGCACCCTATGTACAGAAGGAGGTAGTAGAGAAGCTGGTACAAGATATGTTGAAATCTGGAGTTATAAAACCTAGCAACAGTCCATTCTCTTCACCTATCCTACTAGTCAAAAAGAAGGATGGTAGTTGGAGGTTCTGTGTAGATTGCAGGAAGGTGAATGAATTAACAGTGAAGAACAAGTACCCCATTCCTTCTATTGAAGAGATATTAGATGAATTGAAGGATGTTAAGGTCTTCAACAAAATAGATTTAAGGGAAGGGTATCATCAGATCAGGGTTTACCCAGCAGACACACAGAAGACTGCATTCAAGACACACCATGGGCACTATGGGTTCCTAGTTATGCCCTTTGGACTGACCAATACCCCAGCCAGTTTTCAATATCTTATGAATGATGTATTCAAGCCTTGTTTTAAGGAAGTTTATCCTAATATTTTTTGATGACATACTGGCCTACATCCCAAACATGGAGACTCGCCTTCAGCATCTACAACTAACACTATTAGATGAATTAAAGGGTGTTAAGGTCTTCACGAAAATATATTTAAGGGCAGGGTATCATCAGATCAGGGTTTACCCAGAAAACACATAAAAGACTGCATTCAAACAGGGGCACTATGAGTTCCTATTTATCCCCTTTGGACTGACTAATTCTCCACCCGGTTTTCAAGATCTTATGAATGATGTATTCATGCCTTATTTAAGGAAGTTTATCCTAGTATTTTTTTGATGACATAGTGGTCTACATCCCAAACATGGAGACTCACCTTCATCATCTACAACTAACACTAGCAACTCTCAAGGAACATTCACTTTTTTCAAAGCTCAGCAAATGTTCCTTTGGCCAAGACCAACTTGGGTACTTAGGACACATTATATCCGAGGAAGGT
Organism: Papaver somniferum; assembly: GCF_003573695.1. Taxonomy (NCBI): domain Eukaryota; kingdom Viridiplantae; phylum Streptophyta; class Magnoliopsida; order Ranunculales; family Papaveraceae; genus Papaver; species Papaver somniferum. The sequence continues at coordinate 3,630 of NW_020618852.1, read as the reverse complement.
GTAGTTGCAGACCCAACAAAGATTGACAACATGACAAGGTGGCCTACTCTAGTGACTATCAAATATTTGAGAGGATTTTTGGGGTTGAACGGTTATTACAGAAAGTTTGTAAGGAACTATGGAATTATTTCTAAACCAATCACAGATTTGTTGAAGAAAAATAGCTTCCACTGGGACAGCTCAGCTCAAACTTCTTTTGAGAAGCCCAAAAAAGTAGTCACATCCACCCCAGTCTTAGTATTACCAGACTTTGGAAAACTATTTGAGCTCTCCACTGATGCTTGTGACACTGGTGTAGGAGCAGTTTTGATGTAGGAGGGCAGAGCCATAACCTAGTACAGCAAAGGAATGATACCCAGGTTCTTATCTATGTCAACATATGAGAAGGAACTAATGGCAGTGGTAATGGAACTGAACATGTGGAGCTCTTACTTGTTAGGGAAAAAGTTTACTATCTACACTGACCATCAAAGTATCAGGTATTTCATGGAGAAAAGAGTGCACTCTTTATTACAACAAAAGTGGTTAGCCAGATTATTGAGATATGACTATGAGCTGAAGTACAAAAAGGGCTCTGAGAATCTGGTAGAAGATGCACTATCAAGAGTACATTTAGAAGGAGATTCTCATTGTCAGATTGGTTCATGGAAGTGCAAGAGAGCTTCAAGAATGACATTCTTGCTGAGAAACTAATTACACAACTCACTGTACAAGAGCCATAAGGAAGTGACTATACTTACCAACAAGGAATACCGAGGTACAAGGGTAGGATCTACATTGGCCAAGAGGGTAACCTAAGAAATAAAATCATCCCCTCTAGTCACTCTTCTTGTGTAGGAGGACATTCTGGAGCTCAGGCTACCTACCAAAGAGCCAAACTATATTTCTTTTGGGTAGGTATGAAACTAATATCAAGGAGGTGGTAAGGACCTGTGAAATATGCCAACATCACAAGGGTTTCAACATTGTACCAGCTAGCCTGCTTCAACCGCTTCCAGTACCAGAACAAGCATCGAAACATATCAACATGGACTTTATAACTGGCCTGCCAAAATCTGAGGGAAGAGAAGTGATATTGGTAGTGGTAGACAGATTTACAAAGTTCAGCCACTTTTTGTCTTTGAGTCACCCATACACTGCAGCATATGTGGCCAAGGTATTTATAGATACTATATACAAACTGCATGGACTCCCTAAATCCATAGTTTCAGATATAGATGTTGTGTTTGTAATCAACTTTTGGCAGGCTCTGTTTGCTAGGTTGGGGACATCATTACACTTGAATACTTCCTATCACCCCCAGACTGATGGGCAGATTGAAAGGGTTAATGCATGCCTAGAGTCCTATCTAAGGTGCATGACCAGCTTCAAGCCAAGTAAATGGGTATCCTGGCTAGAAATGGCTCAGTGGTGGTATAACACCAGCTACCACACAAGCCTAAAACTTTCTCCCTTTGAAGCCTTATTTGGATATGCTCCACCCCAATTTGGGATCTCTACTTCAACACAATGAGTTAATGCTGAAGTTTATAGCTACATTGAGCAGAGGCAAACAATGAGAATGCTACTGAAAGAAGCTTTAGAGATGTCCCAGCAAAGAATCAAAAATCAGGATGACAAAAAGAGGTCAGAAAGAGCATTTCAAGTGGGGGATTGGGTGTACTTACGCTTACAACCCTACAGATAGTCCTCAGTGCAGTTGAGGAGGAATTTAAAGCTCTCTGCTAAGTTCTTTGGACCTTATCAGGTAGAAGAGAAAATTGGGAAGGTGGCCTACAAGCAGAAGTTACTAGTGGGGTCTGAAATACACCCTACCTTTCATGTGTCATAGATTAAGCTTAAGTTGGGAGTTGGAGTAATGCCTCAGACCAATCTACCAGCTACACCTAAGAAAGAAGAACTTAAAATGAAGCCATTGCAGGTGTTGAGTACTAGAGTGATAAAGAAGAACAACCAGAATATTACTCAAGTGCTTGTTCATTGGGAAGGCTCTTCTATGGATGAAGCTACTTGGGAAGATAAACACTTTCTTGAGCTGCAATTTCCAAAAATGATTCTTGAGGAAGGAGAGGGATTTGTCATAAACCTTCCATTAGAGCATGTTTATGTTAAGGGCACCCATTAGTCTGCTTGAGGCACCCTATTATTTGTTTTGTGTCAACCACACGTGCTGTGAAAGAGAGTCTCGTGAAGATGTGGTTATAATCTGTAATTGACTCTTTCTGAGTCATGAAGAATTGTTAATCAAATTTGCTTTCTCTCCTACAACTTTCTTTTCTCCCCAATCCAATCTTTATCCTTAGAGATTCAAATTTGTCTATGTACTAATTGGTAGTGTAGATCACTACAGTAGCAGAGGCTGCAGAGCCGAGAAGAAGAAGTTGCAGAGATTCTTTTTTGTTGTTGTGAAGAAGGGAAGCTGAAGAACATCAGACGGAAGAAGAGAGTCGCAGAAGCAGGCATATATTCAACAGCATAATTTAATCACCGCTCTTCATTATTGTTTCCAAAAGACTTCTAGTGACTAAGGTTCATTCTTTCAGCAACTATTTCTTTGTAACAGTGAACTCTGTAACGCCAATACAGCGTTGTAGATTTGCTGATTTATATAATTTCTTCAATAAAAACACCTTTCGAGCTATGAAATATTATTTTGAGCATGTTTTCACAGTGAAGAGCTAAACCCCATCACTGGGACGACGGAGGAAGCCTTAATTCACAATTGTTTGGTAACTATATTTGATTCTTTATGACTTTTACACTTGTTTTAATTGGTTACTTGTGATTTTGTTTTATGTCGCATGCTTAGTCTAAGAACTTTTGATGCGTCATGCTTGTGATTTACATCTAATTTTTTATAAAATCTACTTTTGGCAAAGAAATAGAGTCTACAAAAGAGCTATAATTGTTAAGAACTAATATATGAACCAATTGATTTTGATTAATGGTGGAATACTGAGTCTCAGTACCTCTCGTTATTGCTACAACCTTTTGTATATATTTTCTTTATTTTTTAGTGTTTTCTTTTATTAAGTCTTAAAATCAAACCTCAACGAGTCCGAGTGAACGACGCCTTTCTTACCACTATCTAAAGCCGACGCGGACTTGTTTTTAGGTTAGGTTTTAGATTTTTTTTTTAGGTTTATTTATTTTATTTATTTTATTAGATTTTAATTTGGGTATTTTTGTTTTTGGTGTGCAGGTTTTGGTTGAAGATAAAAGTGGAAAGTTGGACTTTCCTAAAAAAGTACACAAAAAATCCAAGATTTTTATTTATTTTTGTTAGTTTTTATTTTCTTTATTTTTGGACTTGTATATATTGTTTATTTATTTTATTTTTAGTATTTTATTTATAAAAGAAAACATGTGCACACACCAACTGCATCGTCAGACTACCGATTTTAGGAAAACTCGTGGAGTAGTAAGCCGAACCCGTGCCTTGGGCCTTATGGGAGTTCCCAGCTGAAAGTCCACAAACCTCAGCCTTGTACCTTTGACCAGTCTTTGACTGTAGGTATATTTTGTTGTGGTGACCTGAGCTTACCCATTTTAGTCATCCTTACATTTGCATGTGCACGAATTATGTGGAACTGGTATTATAATAGCCAATATAATGAATATCCGACTGAG